>NC_073382.1:31106587-31156587 GCF_028641065.1 Leucoraja erinaceus | reverse complement strand
GGCTGGGAGTCACCGTGACCCCAATGTCCATGGGAAAGGGAGGCAAGGCAAATATGTGATATTTCCCATTAGTAGCTGGCTCCAGGGTAAACATTTTAGTAATGTTGGCTGATGGATAAATAGTGTATTGGACAACAGGAATTAGTTCAAGTGATAAAGAGCCAGGAATCTACTTTTGACTTTAAGAAATTAGATGGATTCAGCCTCTCAATCACAATTCAGCACTACTAACTGAACAATAACCGCTCAGTTAGACCTGGCACAAGGCCAGACTGGCATTTATGAATGAAATGGTTTGGTTTTCCAGTAAAATGTAGGATAAGTGTTTGGATACACAAGAAATTGTGGATGCAGGTATTAAAAAAATGACACTGAGTACAGGAGTAACTGGTGGTCAGGCAATATCTCTGGAGAACATGAACAAGTAAGATTCCGGATCGGGACCCTTCTTTATCCTGATTGGGATGGTGGTAAGGGAGAATCTAGAATGGAAATACTGGCAGGACAAAGCCTGGCAAGTGATAGGTGGATGCAGGTTTGTATGGTGGTGGGGGGGTGGAATGGAGATGGGGGGGCATGGGGTGGGTTGATTGGCAGACTGTTGGATGAAGTCCAGAGATGAAAAGACATGGAAGGGTGAAATAAGGATAGAAGCAGTGCAAATTATGAAGGCAGAAGCAGAAATAGAGGTGGAAGTGGAGAAGAAGGAAGTGGGCAAGAGGAAGGTGATGGTGAGAAATGGATGTGATCCAGGTGGGGCACAGGGAAGAGAGGGTGGAGGAACCTAAAACTGGAGAATTCAATGTCTATACCATTTAGTTTGTAAGCTACCTAAGCAGAGTATGAGGTGCTGTTCCTCCAGTGTCCAGGTGCCACATTCTGGCATTGGAGGAGGCCCAGGCCAGAAAGATCAGTAACATTCCTCGGCCTAGCGGAGATGGTCCTTACGCTTAACAACTCCTCCTTTTTACTCCTCCCACTTCCTCCAAATCCAAGGCATAGTCATGGGCACTTGCATGGGCCCTAGTTATGCCTGCCTCTTTGTAGGGTATGTCACCAATCCCTGTCCCAGACATGCACCGGCCTTATCCCTGAACTCTATCTCCACTACATTCCTGACTGCATCGGGGCTATCTCCTGCACCCATGCAAAACTCACAGACTTCATTAACTTCACTACTAATTTCCATCCTGCACTCAAATTCACTTGGACCATCTCTGACATCTCCCTACCATTTCTTGATCTCACTGTCTCCATCCAGGAGATAGACTATCAACTGATATCTATTATAAGCGTACTGAGTCCCACAGTTTCTAGACTACACTTCTTCCCACCCTGCCTCCTGCAAAGATTCTTAGGAGGTGCGGGGCCCAATTGGGATTTTTTTTTTTCGTAGAAATATAAATAAATAATTATAAATGAGTCGCGTGTCATGAGTAACATGACAATTCGGGGGAGAGTTCCTTTCATAGCGTGTGGGGAGTCTAGCCAGGGATAAAGTTGCGGGAGCGTTGAGAAGGAGGGGGTCGGGTTCATGCCAGTAACACTCACTCACCGCTGCCGCTGAGGGATAACAAAGTCTAACTTTCTTTGCTAATAACCTAACCTTCGGCCTCCAAGATGCAGGTACATTTTCTAGCAATGTTACAAAATTTTGAGATTTAAAAATCAAGTCTGCAATTTATCCCATCAGATAAAGCATAAAAAGAAGTTTAATTTGACACCCTGTCACTTTCATATCACATACATTCAATGTGATCATGGCTGATCATCCCCAATCAGTACCCCGTTCCTGCCTTCCCCATATATCCCCTGACTCCACTATTTTTAAGAGCCCTATCTAGCTCTCTCTTGAAAGCTTCCAGAGAACCTGCCTCCACCTCCACCGCCCTCTGAGGCAGAGCATTCCACAGACTCACCACTCTCTGAGAAAAAGTGTTTCCTCGTCTCCGTCCTAAATAGCTTACTACTTATTCTTAAACTGTGGCCACTGGTTGTAGACTCACCTAACATCGGGAACATGTTTCCTGCCTTAGCGTGTCCAAGCCCTTAACAATCTTATATGTTTCAATGAGATCCCCTCTCATCGTTCTAAACTCCAGAGTGTACAAGACCAGCTGCTCCATTCTCTCAGCATATGACATTCCCGCCATCCCGGAATTAACCTTGTAAACCTACGCTCCACTTCCTCAATAGCAAGAATGTCCTTCCTCATATTAGGGGACCTAAAGTGCACACAATACTGCAGGTGCGGTCTCACTAGAACTGTGTACAACTGCAGAAGGTCCTCTTTGCTCCTATATTCGACTCCTCTTGTTATAAAGGCCAACATGCCATTTCTTAGCGCTAATGGCAGGTACTTCGGAAACGTGGTAACTCGTGAAGATTTTTCAACATGTTGAAAAATGTCCACGAGTAAAATATACTCAGGATGTAAAAATTTGATACTTTTTAACACGTAGTCATACCGTAGTAGCTCGTGAGTTTGCCATAGTAGGACCTGGTGTCCTATATGACTATTGTATGTTCATGATGGAAATAAGAGTACGGTATATTCATTCCCTTTGAATTGTAGTTTTATGTAATCCTCCCATAATTTCTGAGTTCCATTTCACAATATCTATCAGACATATAGAATGTTGCAAGGTAATATCTTTCTCAAACTCCGTTGTATCTTTCTATCTCAATAAATATCACAACATATGCCATTGTTTCAGCCACATTATGACAACATTTGTTATCAATCACCCCCATCCCAGAAACAACAGTACTTAAAGAAGAACATTTGTTTTACTAATTTATGAGCATGTACAATACAGTGTCCGTTGATCCATATCCAACAAGCTATTGTGATAATTGCATAAAAGGTATTATTATATAAGAAATTTGGTGTGGAATGATAATCCATCTCAGTACTCATATAGGCAAGTCCCAAGCTATAGATACTTTCCCCCCACCCCCAACCCCCCTCGCCCAATCTTCATTTGACCAATATTTTACTCAGCTGCTGTAATGTTTCCTTCCTATCAAAATCTCTGTGTAACATCTCTGTCCCTATCTTCCAATTCCCACTTTGAAATAAAAAACAACTTACGACTTAAAATTTTTGCAGCAGGATCGCTATATGAATGCAAATATTTGGTATTTTATCCTAGCTTCCCCCATCCTCCCCTTACCAGAACATAAAAAGCGTAACTTGAAGCATTTGCATTTGGAGAAGTTCGATACGGACCAGGAATGAAAATTAATAGCTATGAATCGATTAACAGTGAGCTACGAGGTGAGATTGAAATACCTGTCAGAGGGCTAAGATACAATCCTGAGTTGACGGCGTATTGTTTTAAGTGAGCATTTTGCAGCGACCTCACCATATTCTGGTTAAATATTCCTTACTCAGAAATCTCCTATTTCACTTTGAAATTATATTCATTTATAACAGTTTGTAACATCAGTAACCACCTTGTTTGTTTGTGGTTTAGTACTGGGTATGCTTGAAACTAGTTATTGTAATGTACTCTATATTTAAAAAAAAAACTACATCAACCAGGTGTGAAAATTACACTGAATCGAACGACGATTGAAAATGCGTGGGAATCGACTAATCACGATCCTGCTGTGAAATGTTTAAGTCGAAAATTGTATTTTATTTCAAGGTGGGAATTTGAAGATAGGGACAGAGATGCTACACAGAGATTTTAAACTCGGGAGAGCTCTTGGGTGAACTAGCACAGTGGGACAGGGCTTGAGGCAGCATCTATGGAGTGAAGGAAATAGCCAACGATTCGGGCTGGGTCTGAAGAAGGGTTTCGACCCGAAACGTTGCATATTCCCTTCGCTCCATGGAGGAGGGGGGTGTGGGGGTGTGCAGGGAGTCAGATAGACTGCGCAATGACAGGGGGGGATCCCAGTGTGAAAGTGAGTCACCACCTGCATACAGCGTTCCAACATCCCTCTTCTCCACAAAGCAAGGCACACTCCTCTATCCCCTCCGCCCTCTCCCCTCTCTCCCCCCTTCCTTCCCTCATCATCCCCCCCTCTCTAAAGAAGGAGGGAGAGGGAGGTAGTGAGAGGTAGGGAGAGGGAGATCTAAAGGGCAACTGTTTTTGGTCTCCAATCATCTCACAAAGGGCAGCCAACAGTGGTGAGGCAAAAGTTAGAACTCTCTCTCTCTCCCCCTTTATCTCTCTCTCTCTATCTATCTCTTTCCCCCCCTCTCTCTCTTTTCCCCTTCTCTATCCCCACTTCCTCTATCTCTCTCCTCTCCAATTTCCCCTCTCTCTCTCCCTTTCTCTCCCCCTTTCTCTCTCTTCTCTCTCCAAATCTCTCTCATCTCTCTCCCCCTCTCCTCTACCCCCAGCCACGTTTATATCTACAGTTCACTCCACGAGTGTGTGTGTGAGAGCCAAGCAGTGTTTCTCATTCTGAGTCTGCTCCGTGAGCTGCTCGTATTGACAGTAATCGTGTCCAACTTAACTGAAAACGTGTGGTTTGCATCTGAAAATCCCCCTCTGTCTCTCCACGGCTCCCCCCCACACACACACACACAGACAGAGACACACACACAGACAGAGACACAGACGCAGACACACAGAAACACAGACACACACAGCCACAGAGACACACACACACACACACACACAGACACACACTCACACACACACAGTCACACACACACACACACACACACACAACCACACACACACACACAGACAGAGAGACACACGCACAGACAAACAGACAGAGTTAGATCCCACCTGTACCCCGGCCCAGACATTAACCCCGACACCAATGTTAACACAGACTCAAACCTCCAACCTGGTCTGCTGTTGTACCGGCACCGAACGAGTTAACACAACCCCCAGATCTGTTTATCCACAGATTGTCTCCCTCCCGCAATTATCCGGCCAGTTGTCTTTTGTTTCTGCTTCAGGTCTTTTAACTCTATCTCCCCCCCCCCCCCCCCCCCCCCCCCTCCAGGGCTGGTCCTAGGCCGGTTGGACCGATTTTCTCAAATTGGGCCCCGCGCCCAAGGGGGCCCTGCATTAATTTTCCGTATTTCATATGGAAATACAAATTTGCTTTGTTAAATAAAGATGAAAAAAAACATTCGCCATACGGATTTTTTTACAAAACGAACATGGATAACAACCGCTGTGAATAATAAACAATGTGTTAACTGCTACTGTAGCAGTTAACAGCCAGTAGTTAACAACAATGGGTCATCAATGCATATCAATACCCATTCCTCAGTAAATGCGTTAAATTGTGCCACTCGTTGCCGCAGGAGCGACCGTGGGGGGGGGGGGGAGGAGTCCACAGGGCAGCAAGCCCCAGCACCGCAGCAAACTCAGCCATGAGTATTCAATGTTAAACGCCAGGAACGGGCAGGCGAGCGGTGTGTGCGTGAGAGGGAGGGCGAGAAGGGTCAGATTTGTATGAAATCGGCAGCGTACCAGCCCGCTCTTGGTCGGGGGGGGGGGGGGGGGGGGGGGGGGCAGAGCCGGCCTTAGGAGGTGCAGGGCCCAATTTGGAAACTTTTTCATAGAAATTGGGAGTCCCAATTACTCCGACTATCCCGCAACTGCACCCATGATAAGGTGTTCCATCCAGAGATGCTGCCTGTTGAGTTACTAAAGCATTTTGGGGCTACTGTATCTTCAAGATCTGTATGGAAATGGGAAAGGGAGTTCAAATGGTTAGCACCAGGGTAATCTGGCAGACATTGGTGGATCATCGAGTAGGGTTTAAGGTTTAACATTATTTAAAATTCTTGAAATACTTTGAGATTTATTTCCTTCATTTTTTTAAATAGTCATTTTTAAGCCTATATTTTTTTAATTGATTTTCAAAGGTATCTGAATGTTTAAATCATTCAGAAGATCTTGCACTGTGCAGTTTTGTTAACTGGCAAAGATTGGGGTATGACCCAGTCCACCAACAAACTTGTTTTCAGCTATTTGTGGTTTGGACTGCACTATTTTACAGTAAACCTCACTTAGCAGCATGTTGACTCTGATAGTCATTGTCATACAATGTGTAACTAGGCCCTTCAGCCCATCTTTTGCACACCTACCGACATGTCCCATCTACACTAGTCCCACTTATCTGCATTTGGCCCATATCCCTCTAAACCTGTCCTATCCATGTACCTGTCTAATTGCTTCTTAAACATTGCTAAAGACCCTGCCTCAATTACCTCCTCCAGCAGCTCATTCCATACACCCACTATTCTTTGCATGAAAAACTTACCCCTCAGATTCCTACAAAATCTTTCCCCCTTCACTTTATACCTATGGCCACTGGTTCTCGATTCCCCTATGAGCAAGAGTTTATATCTGTAAAATAAATGTATTACTGCTTCTTTACAATGATTGAGAGTGCAGGTGGTTTGCCATTTATTTACGTTTCACTCCAATTGCTTCAACCAAAACAACCTCCAAAGGAGAGCTGATGAACTAAGAATTTGGAAGATTACAGAAAAAGAAAAACAGTTTATTCAATCCCTTTTCTCTTTAGAAAAAAATCATCACTGATCTGCATCTGGGCTATATTGATACACATCTTTCCCATGCCCCTTAACATTTCTCCTTTGCCCACAGAAATTAATCTCAAGTGACTTCCCTTATTTCAGGCTAATACATTAATTAAAGTTGTGTCTCGAAAAGTAAGAAATTCTTGATCTCTGCCTTTTACTGTAAGATACAAGCTTAAATGATTTATATGGTAACATTTAATATCATTGCTTAGCAACTAACGAGAAGCAGAAGAATTGATAGCAGTGCTGAAATTGGCTGTGATAAAATTGGATGGCTAAGAACTGTATTATTGTTGATATTTCATCCAATTTCTAAGAACTAATTGAAATTTGAGCATTTAAGTTATGCTGCTATTTACATTTTAAGTCTTCCATGTATTGAACTGCGAATAATCTGAGTTCCTCAGCAGTCTAATGATGCAGGATGATATACTGTTCCCATAATGTTCACTCACATGTGTGTGGCTTGCTCAATACATGGGTCATTCGGGTCAAAGCAAGTCTTCACAATGCCTGGGGAAATTAACTCAAGGAGGTTTTTTTCTAGGTATTCTCCAGGCTCCCCACTCCTCCAAATGATTTGTTCCTTCTCTGGACCAATCCTGTCACTTCCCACAGTCACAGCCTTTACCAAACATCACCTACCAATCCTTCATAACCTATCAATCTCCCATCACTGCCACATGCACAACTATAGGACCTCCCTTGATAATCAGCCCTATTCAGCCAGTAATCACATGCTCGATTACCAAACCCAATCATCAACTGCTAATTCTGTGGCCTGATTTCTAACTCTTCCCGAGGAAACTCCCAAATTCAGGCCTAACTATTATCCTTACTCTCCAACTACTGAACTGTCCTCTATCTACAGATATTTCCTGTTATCCTACAGGTAAGATCCAATTGGTACCAATTCATCCAATTTGTAATCCAACACCATACCGATCCATGGCAGCCAACTTCATCCTGACCTGGTCCCTCATCAATGGCCCCCAAATATTCATATCCCTGAACCTCATCACCAGCACTGTTATTATTTTGTTCATCTTGCTTGACACACCCTGGGTCTGCCTGTCACATGATATCTTGCATGCACTAAAAACCTTGAGTGTATAAAGCTTGTTCAAATGTCATGTACTGCAAGATTCCACACCACTGTGCCCTCAAACAAACCTCTGGCTTTGGACTAACCACAGGTGCCAGCTATGGTTTTTCATTCCATGGTTTTTCATTTTCTCGCAATATATACTATTCTGCTGTAAGTTCTCAGATCACCAGAACAGTGACTCTAAAGAAAGGAGAGAAAACAGGAAATGCATTAATTTTAACATTAAGAACATAGATGCACAAGATATAGAAACAAATATTTGCAGATGCTGGCTTATACCAAAGATAGACACAAATTTTGGAGTAAATCACCGGGTGAGGTAGCATCTCTGGGAAAAAAGGATGGGTGATGTTTCGGGTCAGGACACTTCTTTAGAATGTGAGGGGGAGGTGGGGGGGGGGGGGGGCATGGGACTGGAAGGAAGATATACTTTCCAACACTGAAGTTTTTGCAATTACCAGAGTATTAAGTCTATCAGAGAAGCTAAGTCTATGCTTAACTACAAATAATTTATCTGACATCTGAAATTATCTCTGAGATGACCACAATTAAGATTTAACAAAATGCCTGTTACCTATGCAGAGAGCAGACCTTATAGAAATTGGAGAAACAACACCTCATATTTGGTAGCTTACACCTTAGCAGTATGAATGTTGAACGTTCTGTTCTGGGCCTCCATCATTGCCATCGTGAGGCCACATACAAATTGGAGGAACAAATCTCATATTTTGCTTGGGTAGCATCCAACTCAGCAGTATGAACACTGAATGTTCAGATTTTAGCTCACTTCTACACATTACCCCCCCCCCCCCCCCCCCCCCCATCCCCTCCCCCTCTCCCACCTTGCTTCCCCCTGCCCCTCTTGTCCTCCATTAAAAGTCGGTTAACCAGTTACACAGTTTGAAAAGATGTATCTCTCTTGGGATCACACTGTCTCAAGGCAACAATTGGTTTACCAGGGAACCACCCTGCCTGAGGTCATCTGTTATTAACCCTGATTTGTCCTAGTCTTTTCTTGCGCCCAGGTCCCCCCCCCCGTCCTCTCCCCACCCCCCCATCCCCCACAATAAATCTTAAGAAGGGTCCAAACCCAAAACATTACCTATCCATTTTCTACAGAGATCAAGAGTCAAGAGTGTTTTATTGTCATATGTCCCAGATAGGGGACATACCTTGCTTGCTGCTGCGCAACAGAATTTGTAAACATAGTACATAACGGGAGAAAAAAATGTTCAGTGTGAATATATATACATGCACACATACACAATAAATCTATATAATTAAATGCCTCATCTTGGCTCAGTCAATGCAAGGTGGCGAGGGAGAGGCCACGACTCTCAGTCTAAGCTGGAACTCTACATAACACTGAGAGTCTACTCACCTGTGAGTGACCTTTGTGTGTTTTTAAACTGTGGCTTTTGAAATGTGGCTGTTGCAACTGTGGCTTTTGCAACTGTGGCTTTTACAACTGACTCTTTTGTAACTGTGACTTTTGTAACTATGGCTTTTACAAGTGTGGCTTTTGCAACTGTGGCCTTTGCAACTGTGGCTATTGCAACTTTGGCTTTTACAACTGTGGCTGGTCGGAATAAAAGCTTTTTTAGGTCCAACCGTGTTTACTGCAGAAGTCCCTCTCATTTCATGATTTCCGCTTAGTGGACAGGTCATCCTGATAGCGTCATTTCCAATGAGTGCAGAGGTCATGCTGAATGCGGAAGCGTTGCCAACTGTGGAAGGCCCATAGTGGAGATACCACGCTCAGCCGTTTGAGTATTCAAAAAGGTTTACTGCCATATGTATGGTGTGTTTGTGTGTGTCTTTCTGTTTGTGTGTACGTGTGTGTGAGTGTGTCTTTGTGTGTGCATGTGTGTAAGTATGTGTGTGTGTCTGTGCATGTGTCTATGTGTGTGTGTGAGTGTGTCTTTGTGTGTGTGTGAGTGTATCTGTGTTTGTCCGTGTTTGTGTCCGTGTGTCTGTCTGAGCATGTGTCTGTTTGTGCGTGTGTCTGTCTGTGCGTGTGTCTGTCTGTGCGTGTGTCTGTCTGTGTGTGTGTCTGTCTGTATGTGTGTCTGTCTGTGCATGTGTTTGTCTGTGTGTGTGTGTCTGTCTGTGTGAGTGTCTGTGTATGTGTGAGTGTCTGTGTATAAGTGTCTGATGTCTGTGTGTGAGTGTCTGTGTGGGTGAGTGTCTGTCTGTGTGTCTCTGTGTGTGAGTGTCTGTCTGTGTCTGTGAGTGTGTGTGTGTGTGTGTCTGTGATTGTGTGTATGAGTATGTGTGTGAGTGTCTGTGTGAGTGTATGTATGTGTGTCTGTCTGTGTCTGTGTATGTGCCAGTGTCTGTGCGTGAGTGTCTGTGTATGTGTCTGTGTGTCTGTGCGTGAGTGTCTGTGTGAGTGTCTGTCTGTGTGTGTGTGTGTGTGTCTGTGTCTGTGTGTGTGTGTGTGTCTGTGTCTGTGTCTGTGTGTGTGTCTGTGTGTGTGTGATGTGTGTGAGTGAGGGTATATGTGAGTGTGTGAGTGTGTGTGAGTGTATGTGTGTGTGTCTGTGCTTGTGTCTGTGTTTGTGCCTGTATGTATGTCTGTGATTGTGTCTGTCTGTGCATGTGTCTGTCTCTGCGTGTGTCTGTCTGTTCGTGTGTCTGTCTGTGCGTGTGCCTGTCTGTGCGTGTCTGTGCATGTGTATGTGTGAGTGTCTGTGTATGTGTGAGTGACTGTGTTTGAGTGTGAGTGTCTGTGTGCGAGTGTCTGTGTGTGTGTCAGTGTCTGTCTGTGTGTGTGTCTGTGTGTGTCTGTGTGTGTGTCTGTGTGTGTCTGTGTGTGTGTGTGTCTGTCTGTGTCTGTGTGTCTGTCTGTGTGTGTGTCTGTGTGTCTGTGTGTGTCTGTCTGTGTGTCTGTCTGTCTGTCTGTGTGTCTGTCTGTGTCTGTGAGTGTGTGTTTGTGCATGTGTCTTTATGTGTGTGTGTATGTGTGTGTAAATGTGTCTGTGTGTGTGTGTGAGAGTGTGTGTGTATGTGTTTGTGTGTGTGTACATCTGTGTGTGTGTCTGTGGGTGTGTGTCTGTGTGTGTCTGCATCTGTGTGTGAGTGTGAGTGTTTGTTTGTGTTAGTGTCTGGGTGTGTGAGTGTATGTGTGTGCACTCTGCTTAAAATGCTCAGAAATTGGATTTGCTGGCCTGCACTCCACTTGGAGTGCTGTGAGGTTGGACTTGCTGCCTGAACTCTCCTTGGAGTGCTGTGAGGTTGGACTTGCTGCCTGCACTATGCTTCAAGTGCTGTAAGATTGGATTTGCAGGACTGCACTGAATGATGACTTTTGAGGTAATTTCTCAGATTTTCTTTGTTAAAATTTGACCGCTCAAACTCTCTACATTAAAATTGTGCTTTTTCTTATATCAACAGCAAAGAATCATCAAGAGACAGTGAGCAGCAGCACACAACAAGAGACACACCAAGAAAGAACTTAATAAATCTCATCTTTAACATTTAAATTGTTGTTATATTTTAAGAGGCATTCACATTTAACATTTTAATAAATCCTTTTCCCACTTGCCATGCCTGTGTGTTTCTTCATTGCGCTGTTGGGGAGCCACTAAGGGTGCATGTGGGAGGGGGAAGGGCAAGGAGCAGAGTAGGGGAGGGGGGGGGGGGGTTAAGGGAGGGTGGCACTGAGTGAAATGCCACCACACTAGCTATGAGTGACTGGCCTGTTGGCCCACCGGCCAGGAGTAAGTGAACTGGCAGCCCACCAGCTGTAAGTGACTGAAGCGCCAGCCCACCAGCCATGACTCACTGAACTGCAAGTCCAAAAATCCATTCAGCCCACAATGTCCATACTAGCCCTCTGGAAACCAAGCCCTTCAGCACACAACACTCATACTAGCACTCCAGAGATCCACGCAAGGATAGACTTTCCTCCTTCATTGCTGTGGTCTGTAAAAAACGATGAAAATGTCCAAAATTAATTTCCACCCTCTGCCCCTTCTCTCTCAACGAGTTTTTGGCAGAATTTCTGGCAGTTTCTCAGCTGCCAGCGTGCCAGGCCTGAGTTACTGAGCTGCCAGGCCTGAGTGACTGAGCTGCCAGGCCTGAGTGACTAGGCTGCCAGGCCTGAGTGCCTGAGCTGCCTGACCTGGGTGACTGAGCTGCCTGGCCTGTGACTGAGCTGCCTGGCCTGAGTAACTGAGCTGCCTGGCCTGAGTGACTAAGCTGCCTGGCCTCAGTGACTGAGCTGCCAAGCCAGAGTGACTGAGCTGCCAACCCAAGAATCCATTTGGCCCTCATTGTCCATACTAGCCCTCTGGAAACCAGTCCCTTCGATCCATAACACACATACTAGCACTCCAGAAAGCCCACCCCACCCACTGGCCAGCAATATTGGAATTGGTGGAGAGGTGGAATATTGCATTGGGGGACCAGCCCTCCCATGTGAAGCTGGGACCCAATGGGTCCCACTTAGTCTAGTAAACAAATGTAGTGCAATAATAATAGTAAGATTAAACGAGAACTTATCAGTTTGAAGTTTGATCTTGATTTTATGAGTAGTTACGATGAGCGATTACGTGAAGAAGGGCCGTCCGCCTGCGTGCGCATCAATCTTCAAAGCAGCGGTGTTAAATCACAGATAAAAAGAAGACCTGAGAATAGTAAGATTGTGAAGAAACTAGAACTTCCATATGACCTTGATAGTATGAGGGTGGAGTGGTGGGCACGTAATCGCTCATCGTAACTCCTCATAAAATCAAGATCAAACTTCAAACTGGTAACTTCTCGTTTAATCTTACTATTTTACTTCGGAGTCACGTGAGTGACTATGTGAAGATTTCAAAGCTCTGTGATTTTACGCCAGTTACGAATCCAGGCGTCACACACTGAAGGGATTGACCATGGATGCGTATAATCATTAAAGCATTCAGACATTACGTAGTTAAGTAAAGAAACTGATGCTTTAAATGAAATGAAAGTTTTTAAAAAAGTTACCCCTCCCAACCTTGGGGGGGAAACTAAGGGACAGAACTTAAAATGGTACGTGCAAACACCCCCAGTCCAGTTATGGGTTTGTTATAAAACCGGTGGACCGTTACTTCATTCGTCCATCCTGCAGCCACTAGGATGTCATCAAGGGGCACGTCCATAGCTCTTGCTGCCAACGTAGATGCAGCCCTGGTGGAGTAAGATTTAACCATATAAATGTTTACTCCTGCTACCGCCATTACCTCTTTTGACCATCTGGAGATGGTTTGAGTTGACACCTTTTGGTTTATTTATGGCTGATGAGGACCGATTGTTCTGAGCCTCTGAGGTGCTCCGTAACTCTCAGATAGTGGTGTTAGTATGTTACCACCCACACAACCGTAGGTCCTCTAGATATGCCAAGAACTGGATCTCCATTTTAGCATTTACACAATTGGAAACAGATTATCCATTTAAGTAGTATTGGAGAATATTCTCACGACCACTGCATAGGCATTAAGTCATCTGGGGTTAGGTAAGGATGTTAACTAAAATGCTGAATTCCAATACTGCTGCACCAAGTCAAAGCAATAAAGCAATACTAACACATCAATGCATTTTCCCAACAAAACCTGGATGCCGTTTTGGAACCGAAACAATATTCATTCCAGCCAAAAAACACATTCCACAGAAATAGGATTTGTGCCCTGAATATTTTTTTTCAGTTTTTCGAGAACATTTTGAGTAATTATTGTGCTGGAGAGCAAAAGTAAATATTTCAGAATATTCAAAAGAAATGCAAAGGTTCCGGTGTTCTGTCGTGCTTAGGAGTTATGACTAAGGGGCTAAATTTCAGCACATTGGACACTTTGCATTGATCAACACAATCTGTCATACCACAAGCTGTACTTCAAGTAGAAAAAATACAGCAATCAAAAAACTACTGATAAGATAGAATTTCTTAGATGGATACAAACATTGTCATTTGTAATGCCTGTGAGGGATTTTTCTGCTTGTTAGGTCACAACAAAGTAGAGCATGATCTTCCTTCATTATGTGTAGAAATCCTGAAGGACAAACCTTAAAGAAATTGAGTCTTAAAAAAAATGCATATGTGCAGGAAAGAACTGCAGATGCTGGTTTAAGATAGAAACAAAATGCTGGAGTAACTCAGCGGGTCAGACAGCATTGTGAAAATATATTGACAAGGGATTCAATTATTTGTTTGTGTCATGATATAATTTAATCTAAATCCTTATGATTAGATACAATCAGATGCACAAATGCCCCAGGAAATTCTATCACAGTTGTGTGTGTGTTATATTATGAGAAAGTGTAAGCATGAATGGCATTAGTTAATGGATCTGTAACTAACTTTGTCACTACTGGAGAATCTCATGGGAAGGATTCTTATATGGGTTGGTCTTTAAGGAGTTAAGGAGAATGTGAACATATCTTCCATTGCAAACCTCACTTAGATCACTCCCAGACACCCCAACCCACATCATCGCCACATTGACCATTCCCTCACCCCTGTCCTAAATGAGCAAATCACAGGCTTTAATCTTCCAAGGAAAGTTTAGATAAGGACATAACAGGGAAGATATAGTCACCTGGTTCACAAGTGGAACAAGAAGAGCAAGTCAAATGTTGTCAGACCTTGACCAATAGACTAAATAACTGCCCTTTGAGAACCACTTCTGCTAACCACACAACTATCAACACAGCATCTCCTGAAGCCGTTGAATGGATAGCTAAACTTGACATCAGACTATGACTATTACCACTGCCTGCTTGCAATACCTGTACTCTATTACTAGCTTGAACGAGGAATGGGCAGCATAGTGCAGCCGCTGCCTCACAGCTCCAGTGACCAGGGTTCAATCCTGACCTCTCACACTATCTACATGGGACTTTCATATCTTTGCTTTGATCACATGGGTGTCCTTCCATATGATAAAGATGAGAAGTTGGGAGGTTAATTGGCAATTTTAAACAAATTGCCCCTTGTGTAGATGGATGGTAGAATTGTTGGGAATATGGGGAAAATAGGTTACAGGGATAATTAATAGAGGATCCCACATAGACTCGATGGGCCAATTATCTCCTTCCATTTCATAGGGAAATATGAAATATGAAGAAATGTAATGTTGTGGTCCGTAGATGAGGGGTATAGGTAAATCATTGTTTATACTCTTTTCACCATGAAATCAAGGGAAGGTTGGCTGGGAGGAGTGATTAGTGAAGGGAGGATGGGATCAGTGAAGGAGGATTATTAATTATCATGGCCTGAGAAATTATCATTCCTAGAATGGCTAACATTACATTTCTGCAGAGTTTATTGCATACGAACACCCTGGGCACCCCTTGTACTTCTTCTGTCTGGCTGCAAGAGGGAATGAAGCTTGTCACCAAGTACCATACATGTGTTTAAGTGTGTGCCATTGTGAATACGCTCTTCTCAGGCTTACACCCCAGTCTAGTTCAGTCAAAAACCACTGAGTCAAGCACTGGAACAACTCATCTTTATTTTTGGATTGAACAACAAATTCCCCTATACGATGCCTCAACCACCATGGGTTTGATCCATGTCTCTGCCTGGCCAAGCCCTACAGCCTCGTGCAAGCAGAAGCACTACAAAAGGTCATGCAGTCCCAAGCGCACTTCCAGTAGATCGACACCGATCTAAGATAGAGACACCTTTTATCGGTCCATGAACCTTGAGGGGCCGAACTACATAGGGGTGGTCTTTTTGCAAAACAATCAAACATATTAATTACATCAGTACATTATTGACAGTTCCCCAAACCAAAAACAGAGTCGCCCATACATTGTTTCTAGGAGAAGCTTCTGGAAGGAAGCTAACTTAGAATAATAATGCAACATTTACCCTGGAACTCAAACAAACCTGCCAGGGCTTAACACTTTATCCAATCAACAAACAGCAGGGTAACTTTCTCATTATTTACACTATTTACAACGCTTTTGCAGTAATCCAATCACATTAATGCATTTAAGTTTGTTCGCAGAGTTTTTATACATTTTATCAATTAAGGGGAAATGAGGAGATCACCTGGATCTTTCACCCTTACATATCAATCTGATGCTCAGACTGGTCGGCGCCATCTACAGCCTGTAAATTTCCACTGACAAAGATTAAGCAATTCTGACAAATGCAGGAATCCCCCATTTAATGGTGTATTTAATTTGGTCAATATTAACACCATGGTTTCATAGATGATGTGGTGTGGAAAGTGTGCTTCCACATTGCAAGGTACATGATGATACTGTGGAGAACACAATTGTTGGCTATAAAGTCTTGGTCAGTGTTTCTTCCAAGGCTTACTTTCTGTTCATCAGTAGTTTCTCTTGGCCTAATGTATAAATACAATGCATCGCGTGCTCTCTGCCAAGGCCTGTGATGTAATGTTGGAGATACATGGGGCCTTTCTCTCCCATTGTGCCCTTTGTCATTGTTTTCCAGGTCAAATCCTTTTCCTGCACCCCTGCCCGCGACTATTCCAGGCTATCTTTCACTCGTGCAAGCAAATCATAATATTAGCCTCATTATGATGCGAAGGATCAATGAACAACATAATTAACACAGGCAGACACTTCAATTGTGAAACTTAACAAGCAACCTAACATCAGGTTGGTGCTCGATTCGGCTCAATAAGTGTGCTTCATGATCCTGCACCTACCTCCAAGAGTTTTCGTCTTGAAGTCCCCTGTCTTCTCTTTTTGAGAATATCAAAACTTTTTAGGGGAAATGTCAAGTTTTAACTCAATTAATATATTTTATTTGAACTAATTGTGTTTTCATTGTCCCTCCAGCCATCATTACTGATCCATCAAATGATATGCAATAACAACCTATTTATATCAGCACCCATAACAGTGATTTGCAGAAACATAAGTCAACAAAATCTGACTCCAAACCATGAAGAAGATATCAAGTCAGATAATCAAAAGCTTCGTTAAAGTCGTGGGTTTTAAGGAACATCTTATCATAAGAAAAAAACTAGATATGTTTAAAGGAGTATGAATATTGATTTATTTAACCTCAAGTAACCCTTGCTTTCCCTCTCTCTCCGTCCCGCCACCAACCTAGTTCTTCAACTAGTTTCACTGATCTGATTAATTTTACTGTTTGTATGCATCGCCCCCTCAGCCAGGAATGTCATTTTACATTTCCTTGATCAACGTTTGCTTTGATCAAAGTAAGACACAAAATGCTGGAGTAACTCAGCTGGTGAGGCAGCATCTCTGGAGAAAAGGAATGGGCTTTGATCTGGTGTTTTCACACCTGACATTCCCTTTATACCCATTAGTACCTCCAGTTTCCTTCTCCCTTGACCCTCAGTCTGAAGAAGGGTCCTGACCTGAAAAGTCACCCAAGTTTCACAAAATGCTGCCTGTCCGGCTGGGTTACATCAGCATTTTGTGACTATATTCTGTTTAAAGGAGGAATTCCATTGTTTGATGCCTTGACAGCTGATTGCCATAAATAGCTGCAAATAGTTAAGTTTGGAAAATTAGGGATGTTCAAGAAGTCATAAATAGAGGGCAGTTTTTGCTTGGAAGAGATTATATGTTGCCTGGGTTTCAGCAACTAAGTTACAGAGAAAGGTTGAACAAGTTAGAGCTTTATTCTTTGGAGCGCAGAAGGTTAAGGGGGGACTTGATAGAGGTTTTTAAAATGATGAGAGGGATAGACAGAGTTGACGTGGATAAGCTTTTCCCACTGAGAGTAGGGAAGATTCAAACAAGGGGACATGACTTGAGATTTAACCAGAACAGAAGTTTAGGGGTAACATGAGGGGGAACTTCTTTACTCAGAGAGTGGTGGCTGTGTGGAATGAGCTTCCAGTGAAGGTGGTGGAGGCAGGATCGTTTTTATCATTTAAAAATAAATTGGATAGTTATATGAATGGGAAAGGTATGGAGGGTTATGGTCTGAACGCAGGTGTATGGGACTAGGGGAGAATACGTGTTCGGCACGGACTAGAAGGGTCAAGATGGCCTGTTTCCATGCTGTAATTGTTATATGGTTATATGGTTATATGGTTATAAAGAGAAGCAGAGAGCTCATCATGGAGAGATTTGAAAATGGGGCTGAAGAATTTAAAAACCGAGTTTCCTAACCCTCAGCCATTGCATGGCGCATTTTAGAACAAGGTAATTGATTATTTTGGTGAGATCAAGTTTATGAGAAAGATTGGCCATAGTTCACTGGAATCATCCATTTTACAGGGTGCAGAGGCACGAGTGAGGGCTTCAGCAGCTGATAAACTGATGCAGTGTCAGATTTGGTTGCAGAAATGGGTGTCATGATGGTAGTGTGCGTAGGAAGCTCATCAAGGAGTAAAATATACTGTCAGGTTTTGCAGATTCATACATTTGAGAACTATAGTCAGTGGATGGGAAAAAAGGGCTTGTATTGTTACTATAGGAACCAAGTTTAAAAATAATATTTCATCCATGAAATAGCCACAAATTCTTTTCCCAATGTCTGTTACACAACTGCTCAATGCATACAAGTAATGTTCAGTAATTTATATTCTTAATACCATTTTAAATCCATAAAATATTCTACTCCTGTAAAAGTATGTGCTGAACATGCCAAGGTATCCATTTGCAGATAAAGGCTCTTTATAGACAGTCAAGGCATGGGGAACTGAATATTATCAATACACTACTCTGTTCCTTCTGGTTTAAATAGTTGTCTATTTTTGTCTTGAAAAAAAAGGAATATGAATTTCCGTTTCTAAAGACCTTTTATGGAAAAAAATTCTTGCCTTTCTTCAAATTCTCATGGCAATTTTATATTAATGACCACTTGTCACTGACCAGAGGCAATAATCCTTATGTTCTCTTAAATTCCCTCTAAGCATTTTTCAATGGAAATAGTCCTTTCATCACATGCTGATGCATGATTCTGAAGAAATCAATGAAGGCATGAATCTTAACTTGGAGATAAACTGTGTGCACGGTGGTCATAGTCAGGAACCGAGATTCAGAGAGTGCTTGATGATTTTTGGGGGGATGTGGGCAACTCGCAAGTTACAGAGCACATAAAGAACATGGCGGTAAGTAGCAATGTGGAGAATAGAGGTGAAGGGCAGACAAAGGGGTCAGGGTGAATGGGTTTGTGAAGCAGTAGTGATTACAGGTTTTTGACAGTCGTGGAATTCAGCAGCATGTGATTAAAAAAGAATGATCGTCAAAATGAAGACTATTAGCCCTATTATAGTATTTATATGGACAACCTGGTTCTTGTGAATGGATTGGCTGTCAGCCCTTTGTGCTGCGTCCATTAAGCTTGGAAGTGCATGAGATTTGTTCCTGCTCCATATATTTTGCATTTTAATCCAACATCAGCTGGGTGTTAAGATTCACTCCATTTGTTTGATATAAAAAATATTGGCCCATATTTTTCTGTGTGCTTATCTATCAAGAAGCATCTGTTTGAAGAATACCTCTTTGACAGATGGCAAATCCACACCTCCAGCTTTGGTGTTTATCAGTGCTCCTATTTTGTTTGAAAGTAAAAATTATAAAAAAACAAGTTTAAAATTTTTTAAATCATTAGATATTTGTTGAAAACACAAATATCTATATATATATATATATATGTATATGTGTGTGTCTGTGTGTGTGTGTGTGTGTGTGTGTGTGTGTGTGTGTGTGTGTGTGTGTGTGTGTGTGTTTTGTGTGTGTGTGTGTGTGTGTGTGTGTGTGTGTGTGTGTGTTTTCATGTATATTTGTTTCATGTATATCATGTTAAATGTATATTTATATACACAAATGTATATATATATATATATCCATTAATTCCATTCTTCTATCCTTTCTTCCTCAGCCATAAACCATAACTCAAACAAATATGCTGCCTGATTACCCAGGGATTTATGAGCATATTCCACTGTTTAAATTCTGGAAAATTGTAGTAGCTTATGTTCTGCAGCTCTTTAAAGACTTACCATTCTTATGCATAGTGCCTGAAATCAACTGTGGTACGTACGTTGGCTTAACTGAAAGCTTTAACACATTGTTTTTGTAACCTTATATTATTTTACAGGATCTGGGTGTTGTTGACAAAGCCAGAATTAATACCCCTTGAACAGGTAGCATTGAACCACCAACTTCCTTGTGCTATTCTCAAAGTCCTATCAAGCAAGGAGTGCCAAAACTAAGAGTGTATTTTGTCTATCCAGAGAGCCAATGTCCTGATCCACACGAACAAGATGAATGAGATCATAGGCACCTCCAAGTTACCATTCACTTTCACACCATTCTATAGAATTATATCGAACGATATTGAATAGTGAAAGGGTTGGCTAGAGTGGATGTGGAGAGGATATTTCCACTGGTGGGCGAGTCTAGGACCTGGGGTAAGAGCCTCAGAATTAAAGGACATTCCTTTAGGTAGGAGATGAGGAGCAATTTATTTAGTCAGACGGTGGTGAATCTGCGGAATTCTTTGCCACAGAAGGCTGTGGAAGCCAAGTCTATTAATATTTTTAAGACATACATAGATAGATTCTTGATTAGTATGGGTGTCAATGGTTATGGGGAGAAGGCAGGAGAATGAGGTTAGGAGGGAGAGATAGATAAGCCATGATTAAATGGCAGAGTAGACTTGATGGGCCGAATGGACTAATTCTGCTCCTAAAACCTATGACCTTATGACCATTGGGACCTGAAGTTTTATGTGTAATCATGGCTGGATCAGAATCCTAGAAATCCTAAAAGCATTCTAGGAATTAATTTAGATTCAGAAGAAAATCTCACCAATGAATGAACAAAGGCAACTAGATTGATCAACAAATGCAGGACATGCCTGGTCCTGAGAATTTTATTTTATCTTTATCTTTTTATTATTTTTATTAGAAGCAATTGTACAAGAATAAATCAATCGCATATAAAATTATACAGTTATTGTACAGCTTCAATTTTAACCTTTTAACTTGAACTTAAGGGAAAAGAAAAGAGAAAGAACAAGAAAGAGAAAAAGTGTGAGGGGGAGGGGGGGGGGGGGGGGGGAAGAGGGGGAGGAGAGGAGGGGAGGAGAGGGAGGGAGGAGAGAGGGGTTGTTACCAAACTGAACTCACTGTGGAATGAATCCATTAAAGGAGCCACTCTGCTGCTGGTTTGTAAGTTGGCCCTGCCTTCCCTCTGGAAACCTCCTCATCCCCATCAGATGCTAAGTTCCCTGAACCCTGGTTAAACGCAGGGGCCGCTCACGGTTAAGTCTGTGAAAACGGCCCCATCAGAGACTGTAAGCAGCAGCAGGGTTCACTATAGGAAGGACCTTGCGCCTATTGTAGCGGATGTCTGCTCGTTTCCTCACACCCCCTGGCCTTTACCCCACCCACCCGTCACCTTATCTCTTCTCCCCTGAAGCAGGTCAGGCGGGTACAGTTGCCAAAAGCTGAAAAGTAAATATTGAAGCGGGAAAACTGCGGCTGCGGTTCTGGCAACAGCCGGCGTTCTGCTTTGTCTGGGGGGAGCGGGCGAGTGGGGATGAGGGGGGGGAGAGGAGGGGGAGAGGAAGGGGAGAGATGGGGGAGAGAGGTGGAATGGGGGGGGGGGGGGGTGGGTTGGAGTGAGCGGGCAGGTGGGCTGGTGATGGAATCCAGCTGTGGGAGGCATGGCACGTGCGTACTTGGAGGCATAGTGGAGGCAGGTGGGCCTGGATTGGTCGGCATGTGGGCATTGTGACGTCCGCAGCTGCAAATTTAAAGAAAACAGTAAGTTTTTAGAAGGATTTTATTGAAAATGTGTACAGAAAAATGACTAAATTTAATGAGGAGTGGATTTGCGAATGTAAAAGTGAAATCGCTAGCGAAATGGTAAAAATCTAGACTTTTTCACGGAGTAACGAATCAAAGGCAAAATGTCAAAGGCAAAATAACATACACCCACACACCCACACACACATACACAGAGTTTTAAAAGTATATAGATAAGCGAATGCCTAACGTTAAGAGAACAGTTGTGTATATATAAAAGACTTTCGTCCCATGTGTCTTTTAAAATTGTTAGGCCAAGTTCATCTTCCCAAGCTTGTCTAATTACTTCCAACAATGGGGTTTGTATATTTAAAAGGGAATTATAAAGTTACGATATTAACTTATTTGAATCCGAGTTTCTATTCATGCATTTGTCTAGTATGTCTGGAACCATATATTGACAGTCTTGGGTATATGATTTCAAATAGTCTCGTATTTGAAGATATCTAAAGTATTGGCTACTTTTCAGATGATATTTCAACTATAATTCTTGAAATGAGAGAAGAGTTCCCGTCTCATAAAGATCTCCCAGTTTTTAATACCTAATCTTTCCCAGTATGTGAACGTCTTGTCTAAAGTAGAGAGAGAGATAAATTTCTCAGTTTAAGGGTTGATTGCACTTGTTTCCAGGATAGAAACATAGAAATGTAGAAAATAGGTGCAGGAGTAGGATTCGGCCCTTCGAGCCTGCACCGCCATTCAATATGATCATAGCTGATAATCCAATTCGGTATCCTGTATCTGCCTTCTCTCCATACCCCCTGATCCCTTTAGCCACAAGGGCCACATCTAACTCCTTCTTAAATATAGCCAATGAACTGGCCTCAACTACCTTCTGTGGCAGAGAATTGCAGAGATTCACCACTCTCTGTGTAAAAAATGTTTTTCTCATCTCGGTCCTAAAAGATTTCCCCCTTATCCTTAAACTGTGATCCCTTGTTCTGGAATTCCCCAACATCGGGAACAATCTTCCTGCATCTAGCCTGTCCAACCCCTTAATCGTAGGGATCGTAGGGTACCATGGATAATCGGATTTTTCTCATATATTGTTTTCTTCAGGTTTAGTGGAGAGAGAAGAATCACTCCTATATTAAAGGGCGAACAATATACTCTCTCCATTGTTAACCAGTTTACCTGTTGGCATGTGTTGTCCAGCCAATAGATTACGTTTTTAATATTTGTTGCCCAGTAATAGTAAAACAATTGGGAAGAGCCAATACGCCAGTTTCTTTGGGTTTACATAGATGTTGTTTATTGATTCTGTGTGTTTTATAATCCCAAATAAAGTTTGTGATCAGAGAATCAAGTTTTTTGAAAAACATTTTAGGGAGATAAATCGGTATTGATTGAAATAGGTACAGGATTTGTAGAAGGAAGATAATCTTTATGGCATTTATTCTACCTATGAGGGAAATCTCCAGAACATTTTATTATTGTATATTCCTTCTAGTTTTAGGGAGAAGGTTAGAGGAGAATAATCGGAAATAATATAATTATGATATTTGGGATTTGTTGTAAAAGGTATTAATTTTGTGTCAACCAGGAAATAGTCAATACGTGCATATGCTTTATGCATGGATGAATAGAAGGAACATTCTCATCCGGATGGATTCGCAAATTCTCCACGCATCTATTATTTGTGTGTATTTTATATACGTGTTTAGGAGTTCGCTGGATTTTGATTTTGTGTTATATCTCCTTTGTTGTGAGGATTTATCCAGATATTGATCAAAAACACAATTGAATCCTCCAATTATCAGATTTTGCTGGGTGGAATCTGTGATTATATTAATTATTTTATTAAAAATTGTGGGAGCGTAGATATTCACCATAGTAAGTGGGGTAGAATATATCTCCCCAGATACTATGATGTAAAGACCCTCCTTATCTGCTATAGTGGCTTTATGTTTGAATGGTATACCTTTATGAATTATAATTGCAGTACCTCTAGCTTTGGAGAGAAAGGTAGAGTGATATAATTGGCCAATCCAGTTAGCCTTCAGCCTGTTATGCGCTCGATCTTTGAGGTGCGTCTCCTGTAAAAATATTATATCGGCATTAATCAATTTTAAATGGGCTAGAACCTCACCCCTTTTAATTGGCTCATTAGTGCCCCTAATATTACAACTACAAAATGTAATTCCTCCAGTCTTCTTCAAAGGATCATCTTGCATTGGAACTTACATGGTTTCCCTTGTTTCAGATGGGTCAACACAATATATAAAATCAACCTTCTTGTTACTGGGTTGAGCCCAATTTCAAACCCCTTCAGGTATATCACGAGAAAAAGTGCCTTAAGAAGAGTAAGTAAATAATGTGCTAAATAAACAAAATAATTTTAAAAAATAGCATTTAAAGATACTGTGCGTGTTACCCACACCCTGGGGGGATATTTCTTGTGAGCTTCCGTGGATGTTAATTTCATTTAGCTCCGCCCCTTACAGAGTAATGCTAAAAAAAAGGGACTGAGCAACATATAATATAAAAAGAAAAAACGGAGATCAGTCCGTAAATAATTCCATCTGAGAGAATTAGATTTCTTCTTATAGTATACATCTAGGTGGGTATTTACTATTTAAATTGAAATATAAAAATATAAAAATTCTTAACTTGCTTATTGAAATTAGTATGTTAAATACAAAGCCAGTTTAAAGTCGTCAGGCTTAAAGAAATTAATTAGAACCTCCAGCAGTTCCACAGGCAGCGCGAGAACTCTCTCTCTCATCCTCCCCTCTCAAACACCCATCAACAGCCCCACATTCCCCAATCAATCTAATACTGTTCCTAAACATCCTCACTTCTTACTACAACTTGCCCAATTACCATCTTCACATACTTCACCCCTCTTTCTTTATTAACACCTACCCTCTGCCTGATCTTCCGACTTGCTCTCTTCTCTACTTGACTATCCTAATTTACCTAGGTTACCTTGCAAATCCACACTAAATCCCCCTTCCAATAACATACTGTATCCCCATCTTACACTTCCTTCCTCTACCCCCTGCCCCCTAAATCTTAATTACCTTGCCCCTCCTTGACCACCTCTCTAACATATTCCCTCTCCCTCTGACCTGCCGACTGCGGGGAATTCCAACCCTTTTAATCGGATAGTTATTAACCACATTTTGAATATAAACAGATTCATTGACCGTTGCCTAGATTTAATAAATCTCATGACTATTAGGTATTAAATTAAAATAGACGGCTTAGTACGTTTGATAGTATGTTATATAATTATCATCAATTTAATTATATAATTTGTTAGTATGTTATATAGTTATCATAAGTTTAAATTATTTTCGCAGCTGAATTATTCCGGGAGACCTTGGACAAACTCTCTGCTCTCTCCCACGAATCTTCCTCTTTTTTCCCCTGCATATATTCCATTCAATCTCTGATAAGTTAGTCTAGACTTAACCGCCTGTGAACCTGTCGGCCATCTTATATGAACATTTTTATACTTTTTTTAAAAACACATTATATCACTCTACCCACTTATAAATACATATAAAAGGGGTAAATTAAACACACACTATAATAAGCAGGTTCAGTAAAGCATAGCCCTGCTAGTAATCAGTTAGAATCAATACATTTTCATACAGAGCTATGTGATCCTGAGAATTGATTTTAAAATACACAGTTCAAATTGTCTCATCCCTGTTCCACCACTTTGATTTTATCCTCATGTTATGCTGAACAAAACTATAACATATAGCAGTATTTATGCTGTGGTCAAACAAGAATTTTGACTAATCACAGAAGCCCAGCCAGAGAGCCTCTGTGGCTCTAATTTATTCTATATATTCTCTCAATACTATTACTGCTATACGTACTTCCAAAATCTATCTTTAGAATAACATATTGGTTATTGTATTGTTATCTAATGGGCCAACTGGATTTCTATTGCTATAAATACAAGCAAAAAAAAGGAAGGATTATATTTCAAATATGTTAATCTCATTAAAATATTTCATTAAATTATTTAAAAAAAGCCTGGAAAGCAATTTTGTGGAAGTTAACTGTATTTAAATTAATGCAATCAATCAATTAACATGTAAATTACCTGAGTCATACCTCTTTCCCTTGCAGCTGTTCCTTTCCCTTGAAATGAATGGAGCTGCTGAACCTGTGCAATCTTGAACCAGTAAAATCTTGCACATGTTTTGCAAAGCAACTTAACAGCTGGGAAACTACAGAAGTTTGCATTCTACACTGCACTCTATGTGGAGCGTAGCAGCAGGAATTCATGACTTCTGCGTTCACGATCGCTGCATGGAATTTCTGAATGTTCACCTTTCACAGGCATAAATGCTGAGGGGTTTCACATGGTGTAATCGAATGCTGGCAGTAGGCCATGGAATGAATGTCCACTTTCCTCTGGTACATATTTGGAATTCAATATACCTAACGGTTCTTACTGCTTTATCATTGAGTATATCCAAGGTTGTGTTTTTGAACAGTTCAGGAATCCGAAAACAACAGGATTAAATTGGAAAATGGACTTGAGACACAGATTCAGTCACAGGATTAAACAGTCTTTTTCTGCTTTTATTTCTTATACCTTTATGGTTGCACAAGTGTTAAATAACAAATGTGGAACAACCTTGAGTTTGTCCTGGAGTTCTTAGGCCATAGAAAAACTTTTTTTTTTTTTTAATTTTATTTATTAGAAGTAAAGTACATTACAATAATACAAGCCAAATATAACTTAATACATATCTTGTACCACTTCATTTTTTAAGCTTTAAAAAGAGAGAAAGGTAAAGAAAGTGAGATAGAATCATGAGTGTGTGAAAAAGTGATCAAGAAAAAAGATCCATAGGCACGAAGAGTTAGAGAAAAAAGTTAAGAAGTAAGCCATAGAAAAGAAAAAAAGAGAAAAAGAAACAAAAGCTATGTTAAAAGTAGAAAACAAAACAGGGATATACCAACTTTGTATTTTTCCTCCCCCCTCACCAGGCCCCGAGGCCACAGAAATACTAAGCACCTGATAGGAGTTACCTGTGGCAAGTTATAAAACAATGGCTCCAATGGTCCTGCCACTATGCTCCCAACTTGCACAAAAATGGAACTACAGACTGAGGGGCTCTCTGTCTATAACAAGATAGATAGATAGAATCTTTATTTGCCACACGACCAGGGTTGGTGGTATTTTGGTACAAGCATTTCAAATTATTCCCCCAGTGGTTCTGTCCCTCATCATGGGAAGTTATCATGGGACATTCAGACCACTTAAATTGTAATGCCAATTTCAAATATTATTGCTTCAACCTAATTTGAATGCTGTAGTGAAGATCCAGCAAAATTTGCATCATCTCCAAATGAAGCCAGACCAAATGGTAATAATAATAGTTGATATTGCTGTAATATTTCTACTCCCACATACCTGTACTATCAAGATCATATAATTACAGATAACTTTAACTGCACTGCTTATTACCTTACCTTGAATCCACAAAGTCTAATTTCATGAATGGTTAGTGTCAGGTAAAGTGAGGTGGCGCAAATTAATGGCATACCTGCACTGATGGAAGTCATCCCAAATGTTTTGGATGCATGGAGCAATCTACAGTAAAAAAAGAGCAAGAACAGGTGAATGTAGAACCTACAACTGTGCAGCACAAAAACAGGCCCATTTGCCCATAATGTTTGTGCCAAGCATGATGCCAAATCAACAACTTAACTGCTTGCACATAGTCCATATCCCTCCATTCCCTTGCATAACCATATGCCTATCCTAAAGTCTTGTAAATGTCACTATCATATTGGCTTCAGCCCGTGGCCCTGGCAGTGGGTTCCAGGCACTCACCACCCCTTGTATAAAAACATTTGCCCCACACTTCTCCTTTAAACATCCTGAGGAAAAAAGTTCTGATTATCAACCCTATTTATGCCTCATAGTTGTATATATTTCTATCAAGTTCCCCTATAACCTCTGGCATTCCAGAGAAAGCAATCCAAGTCTGTCCAACCTCTCCCTGTATCTAATACCCCCTAATTCAGGCATCATTCTGGTAAACCTGCTCTGCACCCTTTACAAAGCCTCCACATTATTCCTGTAATGAGGGAACCAGAACTGCATGTAATATCCCAAATTTGGGCTAACCAAAGTCCTATCAACCTATATTATGACTTCCTGACATACTAAATAACCCCAATCTATGAAAGCAAGCTTCACTTTTCTAACATGATTGAATATATATTATTCCACCGGGTGGCACCGTCAGCGATGGCAGCCTTACCAACAGTCTTTCTGTCTTTTCGTATTTTTGTTATTTTTAGTGGGTTTTAAAAGTTTGTGTTAATGTTCTCTGGTTTGTTTTATGTGGGGGAGTAGAGGATGTGGGATGGGGTGAGGTGGGGGAGGGAGGGGGGTCCTTTTTTCAATCTCTTACCTTGCTGGAGATGCAATTGTTTTCCAGATCGTATCTCCGGTCACTCTGCGACCTAACATCATGGAGCTGGTGGCATTGCTCGGGACGGACTTTGAGCCCCACTGTGTACCATGGACTTACCATCAGAGCCTGCGATCCCTTGCCTGGGATCGACGTTCCTACCCATGGCCTGTCGTTTTCAATATCGAGGAGCACGCAGTCTCGGGTAGCGACTGATGACAATAGACACAAGACAATAGGTGCAGTAAGCCATTCGGCCCTTCGAGCCAGCACCACCATTCAATGTGATCATGGCTGATTATCCCCAATCAGTACTCCATTCCTGCCTTCTCCCCATATAGAAACTTACAAAATTCTTAAGGGGTTGGACAGGCTAGATGCAGGAAGATTGTTCCCGATGTAGGGGAAGTCCAGAACAAGAGGTCACAGTTTAAGGATAAAGGAGAAATCTTTTAGGACCGAGATGAGGAAAACATTTTTCACACAGAGTGGTGAATCTCTGGAATTCTCTGCCACAGAAGGTAGTTGAGGCCAGTTCATTTGCTATATTTAAGAAGGAGTTAGATGTGGCCCTTGTGGCTAAAGGGATCAGGGGGTATGGAGAGAAGGCAGGTACAGGATACTGAGTTGGATGATTAGCCATGATCATATTGAAAGGCGGCGCAGGCTCGAAGGGCCGAATGGCCTACTCCTGCACCTATTTTCTATGTTTCTATGTTTCTATGTTTCTATCCCCTGACTCTGCTATCTTTAAGAGCCCTATCTAGCTCTCTCAACAGAGAACTGGCTTCCACCGCCCTCTGAGGCAGAGAATTCCACAGACTCACAACTCTCTGTGAGAAAAAGTGTTTCCTCGTCTCCATTCTAAATGGCTTACCACTTATTCTTAAACCATGGTCCCTGGTTCTGGACTCCCCCAACATCGGGAACATGTGTCCTGCTCTAGCGTGTCAAAACCCTTAACAATCTTATATGTCTCAATAAGATTCCCTCTCATCCTTCTAAACTGTACAAGTCCAGCCGCTCCATTCTCTCAGCATATGACAGTCCCGCCATCCCGGGAATTAACCTTGAAAACCTACGCTACACTCCCTCAATAGCAAGAATGTCCTACCTCAAATTAGGGGACCAAAACTGCACACAATATTCCAGGTGTGGTCTCACTAAGGCCCTGTATAACTGCAGAAGGACCTCTTTGCTCATATACTCGACTCCTCTTGTTATAAAGGGCAACATCCCATTCACCTTCTTTACTGCCTGCTGTACCTGCATGCTTACTTTCATAGACTGATGAACAAGGACCCCCAGATCCCATTGTACTTCCCCTTTTCCAGACTTGACGACATTTAGATAGTAATCTGCCTTCCTGTTTTTTATACCAAAGTGGATAACCTCACATTTATCCACATTAAACTTCATCTGCCATGTATCTGCCCTCGCACCCAACCTGTCCAAGCCACCCTGCATTCTCATAGTAGCAATGTTACAAAATTTTAAGATTTTAAAAATCAAGTCTGCAATTTATCCCATCAGACAAACCATGAAAATAAGTTTAATTTGACACCTAATTCACATTCATATCTCAAGTATTAAAATAGTTATGGTCATTTTCATACTCGGAAATTAGCATCTTGTTTCCTCTTGATTTTCTATGGACATAACAAAAGAAGCTGTGATCGTGGACAGTCAAAAGCCCATAACTTTCTTAAAAATTAAGAGAGCTGAATGAAATTTTCAGTCATCATAGATTGAAGCATTCTGAAACAAATATAAAACAATCTTACTTGGATGACCTGAAGTTAAAGCATATGATTAGTTAGTTACCGAATTGTAGCTAATTCCAAACTTCAATTACTAGATCTAAACATCTATCCATTTCTTGAGAAAAGATTAACATTTTTAAATAGCCTAAGTGTCCAAATAACATTCACAAAGAATTCACAATAAAACATGATTTTTAAATCTCATTTACATTAATTTATAGGCCAAATTGTAGGAATTTAGTGTTCAATTGCTGTAAATTAATGGTAATTTAAATCAGCTTTCGAGTGGGATCCTGTGGAACGCGCTGGTTTAGAACATTCCCACTGCGGTAGATTTGTACCTCACATGCCCAGAAAAATACTGCGGGATTTAATGGGGCCACAAATTAGCTACTCGCAACATACAATGTTGTATAAAGGGATCTTAAGAAGCGCTTTTTAATGTAAAAATAAACAACCTACTTTCCGTTGTCCCCTGTATGAGATCCGGCCCATTGTCGGCAGTCGCAGGTTTAGAGGATAATATTTAACCTACTATAATAATTAATTAAACCCGTTAACTGTAAAAATAGCTCCAGCGAACAAACCTCCAAGCGATTTTTCGTCAGTAACTAAGTAGGTTGAACAAGCTCGATTTGAATAGCCTAGGGAAAATCGCGTTTTAAACCCGCCCCCCTCTCAATGGCGCCAAAATTACGCACATGGGCTAGGACATATCTGCAGCGACGCTTAAGGTAGGTTTTGCAACATTCCTACTCATAGCATCCTCCTCACAGTTCACACTGCCACCCAGCTTTGTGTCATCTGCAAATTTGCTAATGTTACTTTCAATCCCTTCATCCAAATCATTGATGTATATTGTATTCATCGGGAAGCTCGAAAGTCGCAGCAGTCCGGGGTCCGATCGCCTGCCGCAAGTAGCTGAGATCCACCACAAAGTGAAGGGCCTGACTGCCAGTCACGGGAGCTAAGATCGTCCCATCAACGGTTACCATTCTCCCACGGACCATTAGTTCAAGATTCACCCCATGATTTAGACAATGTATACACTGATAACTCACTACTGGAGCTCGAGAGCAAAATATGTAGAAAGCAAATATTATTTTTGGACAATTTCTGTAAGTGTTAGCGTCATGAAGGTTTGTTGATTTGGTTGAGTTTGGCATTTATGCATTTTTTTCAGCAACAGTGAAGATTACCCAGGATTATACGAGGATTATATTGGTGGGATGTGGGTATTTCCAGCAAAGAATATTATCAATAATCACCCATCACCCTTGAGCAGGTAGCAGCTGCTGCCCCAGTGAAACACTTGTGTCCTTGTGGTTAAGGTACCCTGATCATGTTGTATGACAGGAATAAAAATAATCTTGACTTTGTGATGATATATAAGTGCAGATTATTTTGAGATCAGGATGGTTGTGTCTCTGAGCTAAATTTAGAGTTTGTGGTCTAATTTGCCTCCATCCCAGGTGGAAGAAGTTGCGATTTCTCGGATTGTTTTGATGTGATTTATAAATGGTATGCACTATCTGTCTCCTGTTTATGAAGGGGGTTAATATTCATGGTAGTAAAGCACAGTGCAAATCAAGGGCCTGCTTTTATCTGATTGGTGTTTATATATTTTGAGTGATGTTGGAGTTGCAGTCATTCAGGCAAATGGTAGGAATTGCTTCAAGCTCCATGTTAGTGTTTTGTACATGGTGGGACAGATTTGAGGAGTCAAGAGGCAAGTCCCTCATCACAGCATGTTAAGTCTGTGACAATCTTTTGTTGTGGTCTATCAAGTTTCTAGTGAATTATGCAGTCCAAGATATTGATAACGGGAGATTTATTGATGGTATTGTGATAGATTGTCAAGAGAAGCTGATTAGATTCTTTCCTGTTTCAATTGATCATTTTCTGGCACTTGTGTGTTATTAATAAACCTTGGCATTTATCGGACCATTCCTGAATGCTCCCCAGATTTTATTGCATTGAGCAATGACATTCTGTTTTTATGACACAGCCTGGGCCACATAATTTCTCGACAGCGGGGGCCCTCTCTGGAAGGCATAATGGCTCCACGAGTGGTTCTGACAGTGCAGTCATGCCTTGGGCATAATAATAGTCTGTTCAATTAGAGCCCAGGCAAACATGTTTGTAAAGGTTAGTGAATGACTTTGCACTTACAAACACTTAGTTGGAAGATATTATTGGCCATCGAGTGTTCATGTGGACAAACAACTTGACAATTTATGCCAGTATGGAAAAGTATATAAATGCAAGCATCAATCATTTCAATCATCACTGAGATATAGGTGAAGTCACTGACATAGGAATTAATGCTCAGAATTAAGGGGCTGTCCCACTTGGGTGACATAATCCGCGATTCTGGCGCGTTTGCCTTTGACATATTCGCAGCATGGTCGACACGAGGTCGTAGGAGGTCTTTGTAACTCTCCTTCAGCTTGAGTGTAGCCCCGTGTACTTGAGGCCTCAGCTAGGGTGCGGCGTATTTTTCAACATATTGCAAAATGCCCTTGATTATAAAAAGGTCGCCATGGATAAATCAATACTTTTTTTACTCGTAGGTTTGGTCGTAGTAGGTCATAGTAGGTCGTAATAGGTCGGCATGTTAGTCATAGGTAATCGAGGGTAGTCAAAGGTAATCAAAGGTAGTCGAAGGTAGTCGTAGATAGTCTTCATCATTGTTGAAGGGAGGTCGAACAGAGGGCGTAGGAGATCGAAGGTCATCTTCACTCTCCACTATTCGGTGTCCAATTTTCCCAAAGTTTGTGGTAGTTGGTCATAGCTAGTCGAAGCTAGTCTTCAACATAGTCGAAGGAGGTCGAAGGAGATCTTCTACATAGTCGAAGGAGGTCTTCAACCTGACATTTTTTCAAACTCTCCTAAACTCTCTGTCACCCAAGTGGGACGGCCCTTTTATGTGCTAATATTTTAGTGAAAATCTATTGGTTTGATGATTTTATATAATGTTTTAAGTTACATATCGATTTACATTGTTTTAATGCTCTTTGGCTGTCAGAGGCATGTAATATTTTTTAGAGACTTTAGGGTTGTCACTCTCTGTCCATAGCTGCCAAGACCCTGTGGGGGCAGCTTTGCTCTCAATAACCTGAGACCTGCTCATGGAACCCCATTCTGTGTCATCTGATGCCTGTCCTGCATGGGTTGTGGCGTGGATTGTTATCATCAGTCCTGCTCATCTGGCCTTGCACAATCGCAAGCAGGTGGAGATTGATTTTAAGACTATTTTTCTATCAGAAATTTTACTTTTTACGCACAAGGCTACTTCTTGTGAAAGAAAAGCAGACAATACCGAAAATACTCAGCAGATCATGCAGCTTCTTGTGGAAGTAGAAAGGGAAATTATGTTTAGTCAATGGTCTTTCATCTGAATTATGAAAAGACAGCAATTACATTTACAAAATTATATTTTTTGAATACGGAGGAATGGAGTAAGCTAAATGAGTATCTTAGTTTTTGTTTAGAGATGCAGTATGGACATAGGCCCAGGGCAGGCCTTAAGCCAATTGAACCAATTGCTCCCAATTGGGCCCTGCGCCTAAGGGGACCCCGTGCTAATTTTCCGTATTTCGTACGGAAATGCAAAACGAATATGGAAATACGAATTTGTGTTGTTCAATATGGATTTTATAAAAACATTTGCATCGTTAAATACGGAGTTTTTAAAAAAACAACCATGGATAATCGTTAAGAGTCACCCGCTGCACCTGCCATGAGACAAAAACGATTTGTTAACTACCACTGTTAGCACTTGTTAACAGCCAGTAGTTAACACGTAGTTATACAATGTGTCAATGAGTCCCATGAACTTTATTCAGAGGAACGCGGCATCATTAATACTTGGTCAAAACACAATTACATTCACTGAGGAATGTAGATCAATGTACTGATAACACATTGTGAGAATTGTGGGCTCCGGACCGCAAGCACGGGCTTCTTCTTGGTGAGCAGGTAAAATCATTAACCTACCGACCCACGTTTTGTCTCTCTATCTTTCACTCTCTCCCTCCCTCCCTCCCTCCCTCCCTCTCTCTCTCTCTTCTCTCTCCCTCACGCTCTCTCTACTGCTCCCCATATCGTCTGTCTCGCTCTCTAACTCCCTCTCTCTCTTACGCTGCTGCCTCGGCATTCCCGGAATCATCTGCTGTTTTGCGGAGACAGCTGCATCTGCGGTTCCTTCCTGTTGGGGGGAGCCCTGGCCCATGGCGGCTCCTAGTCCATTCCCTCCACGGGTGCCGCCTGGCCCGCTGAGTTCCTCCAGCACTCTGTGTTTTTTGTTTGGCTCTGGAGTTGAAGGTGGACACGGGGGTCTAGGGTCAGTTCAGTTCAGTCTGAAGAAGGGTCTTCTCTCCAGAGTCACTGCCTGTCCTACTGAGTTACTCCAGCTTTATGCCTATCTTCAATTTCAGAGTTAAATAAAAAACACAGTGCTAGAGGAACTCAGCGGGCTAGGCGGCATCTGTGGAGGGAATTAATTAGGAGTTGTTTCGGGCCAGGGTTCTTCTTCAATAGGAAGGAACTGCAGACCAAAGATACTAGAGCGGATACTAGCATCTTTGCTGCAGATCAGGCATAATATTCTTCCGATTTAAATCGGAATTCCGATTTTATTGTTTTCCTATTTGTCATTTTTTTTGTGCCCGATTATTTGGAGGCCAAACAACCACTGTTTCTATGGGGCTTGCGTCCAATCACCGACCAGCTTCCCTTAAAATTCCCGTCCAATCAACAAATCGGACTCCTCCCGTCTAATCAGCCGCAGTCTCCAAGGGTATTGTGTCCAATCACATAATGCAGTTTAATGGTAATTAGCAGCTACGGTAAAGGTTGGAAGCCAGCGGAGATACTGACCTCACGAGAGCAGGAGAGATTCAGACAGTGTATAATCCATGGCACCTTAGCATACAATTTCATAATCTATATTACTAAAAGTATGATCTTGATCGCTTTTGGCCCACTGTGCTGCGATTTCTGAGAGAACGCCGCCACCTACAGCCGTCATTTTTGGCTACCTCGCTCAGAGCCCATGTCCGCCTTCCTGGACCAGAGGATTTTTCCCAGCGATGAAAAATCAGAGACATATTAACGTTTAAAAGAAATTCACCATTCTCTCTGCTGCCCCTGCTGGATGGAGGGGGAGGGACTATACAACCGGGAAGTGGTGTACCTCACTCAGTCTCTGCAAGATGGAGGTCACGTCTCTCTGAGCTCTGAATAACACTGAACACATGTCTACTTAACTGTGAGTGTATTTAATGTTTTTTGAAAATGAAAATATGATTGGTTTGAAGCAAAAAGGCACTGCCTGCAAATGGTTGTTTGGGGGGGTTTGGGTTGAAGTAAAAAGGCACTCTCTCTCTCTCTCCCTTCCTCTCTCTCCCCTCCCTCTCTCTCTCTCTCTCCCCCCTCTCCCCCTCCCCCCCTCTCTCTCTCCCTCCTACCCCCCCTCCACCCCCTCTTTCCACCCTCTCTCCCCATCTCTCTCTCTCTCTCCCCTCTTTTCTCCCCCCTCCATCACCTCCCCCGCCCTCCCTCCCCTAAACCCCCCCCCCTCCCCTCCACACACCCCTACCCCCTTCCATCCACCCTCCCTGCTCCCCACCTCTCCCCCCTCACCTCAAACCCCTCTCAGCACCCCCTCTCTCTCCCCCTCACTCAGCACCCCGTCTCTCACCCCCCCTCTCCTCCTCCCCCCCCCCTCTCTCCCCCCTCCCCCTCTCACTCCCCTCTCTCTCTCCTCTCCCCCTCCTCCCCTCCATTCCCTCCCCCACCCTCCCTCCCCTAAACCCCCCCTCCCCTCCACACCCCCTATCCTCTTCCCTCCACCTTCCACCTTCCCCCGTCCCTCCCCCTCCCTGCTCCCCACCTCCCCTCAATCCCCTCTCAACACCCCCTCTCTCTCCCGCTCACTCTCACCCCCTCTCTCCTCCCCTCCCCTCCCTCTACTCCTCCTCTCCAACACCCTCTCTCTCTTGCCCCTCTCTCTCTGTCTCTGCCTCTCTCTCTCTGTCTCTGCCCCTTCTCTCTCTGCCCTCACTCTCTACCACCGCACCCTCCCCCCCTCTCTAGGTGTGACTGCAAGTTGGGGACTATGCGTCAGTAGACAGGGTGGTTATGGGGTAAAATGAGCAAATTAATAATATTAATATAATATCAAGGGGGTAATTAGCGTGTGTGTGGGGTGGGATAGTTAGTCTGTGTGACGCTGCATGCGCCTCCCTCCCTCCCCACAACCGCACGTTGGGGGAACAGACCCAGACCTTGGTCTAGTATATACTAAATAACAGGGCTGACAGACCTTGGCTGGGAACCTGGGGCTCACAAAAATTGTTCCCAATTGGGCCCCGCACCTCTTAAGGTTTGCCCTGCATAGGTCCTTAAGCCCACTGAGTCCATGCTAACCATCGATCACCCATTCACTTTAGTTTTAATAGTGATGCTGTGTTTCCACACAAATAGAAACATAGAAACATGGAAAGATAGAAAATAGGTGCAGGAGTAGGCCATTTGGCCCTTCGAGCCTGCACCGCCATTCAATATGATCATGGCTGATCATCCAACTCAGTATCGCTGTACCTGCCTTCTCTCCATAACCCCTGATCCCTTTAGCTACAAGGGCCACATCTAACTCCCTCTTAAATATAGCCAATGAACTGGCCACAACTGCCTTCTGTGGCAGAGAATTCCAGAGATTCACCACTCTCTGTGTGAAAAATGTTTTCCTCATCTCGGTCCTAAAAGATTTCCCCCTTATCCTTAAACTGTGACCCCTAGTTCTGGACTTCCCCAACATCGGGAACAATCTTCCTGCATCTAGCCTGTCCAACCACTTAAGAATTTTGTAAGTTTCTATAAGATCCCCCCTCAATCTTCTAAATTCTTGTGAGTACAAGCCGAGTCTATCCAATCATTCTTCATATGAAAGTCCTGACATCCCAGGAAAGTCTGGTGAACCTTCTCTGTACTCCCTCTATGGCAAGAATGTCTTTCCTCAGATTAGGAGACCAAAACTGTACACAACAATCCAGGTGTGGTCTCACCAAGACCCTGTACAACTGCAGTAGAACCTCCCTGCTCCTATATTCAAATCCTTTTGCTATGAATGCTAACATACCATTCGCTTTCTTCACTGCCTGCTGCACCTGCATGCCTACATTTAATGACTGGTGTACCATGACACCCAGGTCTCGTTGCATCTCTCCTTTTCCTAATCGGCCACCAATCAGATAATAGTCTACTTTCCTGTTTTTGCCACCAAAGTGGATAACCTCACATTTATCCACATTATATTGCATCTGCCATGCATTTGCCCACTCACCCAGCCTATCCAAGTTACCTTGCAGCCCCCTAGCATCCTCCTCACAGCTAACACTGCCCCCCATCTTCGTGTCATCCGCAAACTTGGAGATGTTGCATTTAATTCCCTCGTCCAAATCATTAATATATATTGTAAATAGCTGGGGTCCCAGCACTGAGCCTTGCGGTACCGCACTAGTCACGGCCTGCCATTGTGAAAAGGACACGTTTACTCCTACTCTTTGCTTCCTGTCTGCCAGCCAGTTTGTCTATCCACATCAATACTGAACCCCAAATTCCGTGTGCTTTAAGTCTGTATACTAATCTCTTATGTGGGACCTTGTCAAAAGCCTTCTGAAAGTCCAGATATAACACATCCACTGGTTCTCCCTTATCTACTCTACTAGTTACATCCTCAAAAAATATTAACATGAATTTGACAACTATGCCAGAAAATGCAATCTAGTTTTATTTGAAACATGTGGTTAGATTATACTCAGCAGACACATTAACTGATCTTTCATCCCTTGAAATTTAAAGAACTAATGTGTTTATATTATAAATGACACGGTGCGTATGTGCGTGTGATTCTCTAAGATTCATAAAAAAACAAAGGCAGCATTATTTAATGCTTTTTATTCTAATTACCCAATTTATAAACGAGTTCACTTCCCTATCCATTTATAATTGTCCTTTATTCCCCAAATCATTAAGCAGTACTGTACTGTCTCTCTCTTCTCCAACACTTGACTTCCAATTTACAACTGTTTGATTGTACTGTGAGCCGATTCATTAGTATTTCTTAAACCAATTATTTATTATGAAATGTATGTTCTTTTTCATAAGCAGATACCTTCTCATGATTATTGCAAAATATTTAAAATTGGCTCCACTGTAACTTACACTGCAAATAGCTTTTGATTGTGATGCCATGGTTTACAGAGGAACTGTATAATCTACTTATAACATGCCTGGAAATGACTACAGTATGAACAATTACCTGCTTAATACCAGCATCACAGACAATTTGTTTTACCACTCCAGTAGCAACATCAGGCCATGCAAAATAAACCAGGCAATTAATTCATTAAAAAAGTTGATAAACAGAAGCCACATCTCCGTACTACAAATTTCTTGGTTATTGATTCCACACTTAATGAAGGGCCATTTAGAGATGATTGCCTTGAAATTAGTTTTCCTTCATACTCAGTGTTCTAAATCAATTATACACACAGCGCCAGTACTAAATCAAAAATCACTAAAAACAATATTGGTATATTCTTAGATATAATTATGACGATTTACCTTACTCCCTTCAAGAAATGTTAAAACATTGACCTGTGTGTTTCATGCACATTGGTGTTAGCTAGGCACACAGCAGCTTTAATGTCCATAGACTAACTCATGGAAAATGGGTCAGTAATTGAGCTCTTCATTGGTTCTTCATTAAGATAAGGTTCAATAGATAAAAGGTTCCATGGAAGCTGGGGTGATGGAAAATATGATAAACTCTGAACATGAGGTCTAAATGGGGGCAGCACGGAGAAATATAGCTCTTGAGTCCCCTTGTTCAGACTCCCTGAATACAAAATAGTCAAATGTGCTCCAATAATGTAGATGGTCCAGGAAACCAGTGACAGCATTGGATCATCGATCTTTAAACTGCACCTATTATGTTATTGATCCCTCAACAGTACTGCTGACTGCTAGTAAGCAATGTTTATGTGTAAAAATATACAAGGCTAATTTTTAACATGAAAATGATATCTTGATGCTTTGGGGGGAAATTGTACAATTTTCATTACTTTCTCCCTATACATTATTGTTGAATGCTAGTTAGTTGATAAGTCTTTACCTTTGAGCCAATTACTGTTGTGGTTAATGGTTCATTGATATCATCACATATGTCAAGGAAAATACACTGGTTTGAGGTGAATTGAGGCAGGAAGGGCCCAGTCTCATTTCCAGATGGAGATGAAGTGAACAGGAAATAAGCTCAAGCACTTCAAAACATACCTTAAATTATATCTTAAGCTTTCTACATAAAATGTTGCAAGTACCTTTTGATTCTAATTCAACTTTAGTCATATCTTCAGTAATATATAACATATCTTTAGGATTGCAGTGGTGATTTCTGGAAATTGGTCTCTTAATATGTTCATAGGGTTATAAGTTCTAGGAGCAGAATTAGGCCACTTTGCCCATAAAGTCTTGTGTGCCATTCAATCATGGCTGATCTATCTGTCCCTCTAAACCCCATGATCCTGCATTTGCCCCATAACCTCTGACCTCCAATGCTGCCTGTGGCACTTTTTTGCTTAGGATGAGAACTATGCCCTCATGTCAACCTTCCCAAAGCACTGTTCTGATTGATTAAATGGATAAACTTTCATCTTTGTTTAGACTATGCCATTAACTTAGTTTTAGAAAGTAACTCCATTAAATATTTGTCTACTTTATATTTTGTATGTTGACTTTTAATAATTCTGGAATTCATACATTCTGTACTCATTTCCTACATTAAAAAATGAAACTATTCTAGATAAGATAATTTGGTCATGCATTGACATATTTTCTTTCTTTACCTTCCTTGATGTTAACTTACACCTGGCTACCACAGTGTTGTTAGATTCGGATTCTACTCTGATTCTGCTGGGCTGCTAATCTTAGCTCTGTCAAAATGTAAAATTACTTAAGTAGAGATCAATGTATCCCAAGAGCAAAAAATATTGTGATGACAGTCAATCCTGAGCTGTTGTTTAGCATCTCCTATCAAACATTTAAGAAGAGCATTGGGAGTAGCAACTGTTGTTTGAGCATAATGAGTTTTTAAATTAGCGTTGTTTTATGAGTGAAATAGAAATCCACTAACTAATTTGGAAAGAAACTGTTCTATTTCCTTGCTACATGGGCAGTGGGACTTTTAATTTGATGATAGAGTTGAGTAGTATAGGCTACAATCATTTCCCTAATTTATGATTTTAACGTGGACTAGTCCTATCTATTTTCATAATTATTTAAAAAGTAATAGAATTATGGACACTGGTTCATTCATTTGTCCTGCCTTGCTCCCTAAATGGATGTCCAATGCTGTGCCCATTCTAGAGGGGCCCGCTATAATTCAGTTTAGTTTAGTTTAGCTTTTTGTCACTTGTACTGAGGTATAGTGAAAAGCTTTTTGTTGTATGCTAACGAGACAGCAGAAAGACTGTACATGATTACAATCAGTGTGCAGATACATGATAATAATGTTTAGTGCAAGAAAAAGTCCAGTAAAGGATGATTAATGATAATCTGAGGGTTTCCAGTGGGCTCAGGACTTCTCTCTAAGTTTTGATAGAATGTTCAGCTGGGAAGTAACATTTGCCAAGAGCAAAAAAAAATTGTAAAGAGAGTTAATCCTGAGCTGATGTTTAGTATCCCCCACCAAACATTTATGAGCATTATTGTTTAACAAACCTTTACTGGGACTATGGCTTCCAGGTCAATATGAGGGAAGTTAAAATCACTTACTATTATCTATATTACTAAAATTCTGATCTTGACCACTTCCTGTTTTTCTGTGTCATGATTTTAGAAATGACGCTGCCACTTACAGCTGTAATTTTTGGGTATCTTACTCAGGGTCCCCCTCCGCTGTGCAGGATAAGAGGATTTTTCCCATTGGTGAAAAATAAAAGAGATATTAATGTTTTAAAAATGTTGAGATTCTCTCTGCTGCCCCTGCAGGTAGGAGGGGGTGGGACTATAAAACCGGAAGTGTTGTGCCTCAGTCAGTCTCTGCAAGATGGGGGAAGTGAGAGGGTCACGTCTCTCATCCTGAGCTGTGAAATAACACTGAACACATGCCTACTAAACTGTGAGTGTAATTTTACTGGCCTTGAATGCCCTTAATGTGGTTTAAAAAGGAAAATGCAGTTGGTTTGAAGTAAAAGCACTGCAAATGGTTGGTGTGGGTTGGATTGAAGTAAAACCACTGCAAATCGTTGGTGCAGATTTGGGTTGAAGTAAAACCACTGCAAATGGTTGGTGGGGGTTTGGGTTGAAGTAAAACTACTGCAAATGGTTGCTGGGGGTTTGGGTTGAAGTAAAATCACTGCAAATGGTTGGTGGGGGTTTGGGTTGAAGTAAAATCACTGCAAATGGTTGGTGGGGGTTTGGGTTGAAGTAAAATCACTGCAAATGGTTGGTGGGGGTTTGGGATGAATTAAAAGCACTGCAAATGGTTGGTGGGGGTTTGGGTTAAAGTAAAAGCACTGCAAATGGTTGGTGTGGATTTGGGTTGAAGTAAAAGCACTGCAAATGGTTGGTGGGATTTGGGTTGAAGTAAAAACACAGCAAATGGTTGGTGGGGCATTAGGTTGAAGTAAAAGCACTGCAAATGGTTGGTGGGGATTGGGTTGAAGTTAAAGCACAGCAAATGGTTGGTGGGGGTTTGGGTTGAAGTAAAAGCACTGCAAATGTTTGGTGGAGGTTTGGGTCGAAGTAAAAGCACCGCAAATGGTTGGAAGTCTAAACTTGACAACTTCCTGTTTGCACTGCATATTGATTTTGGTTAAAACACTACCATTTATGGCTGTGATGTTTGGCCATCTTACTCAGTCCCCCTCTGCTCATCAGGTGCAGAGGAGTCTTCCCATCAATGAAAAATAAAAGTGTTATTAGTGTTTAAAAAATGGTGAGAATTTCTCTCCTGTCAATCGCGCCATGAAGGCCACACATTTTCCGGTGGGAGGGATTATAAAACCCAGAAGTGTGGGTGTGGCTCAGTCTCTAAATGACGGGGGAGGGTGTGGTCACGACTTTGTCTGAGCTGTGTATCAACTGAACATATTGAATGTCTACTGAACTGTGAGTGTGGTGTTTTGTGTGGTTTAATGGTGGTTTTATGGTGGTTTCATCCTGCTTGAAATGGTATGAAGCTGCATTTGAATGTGGTGGCCTTGCACCCTGCAGGAAATGGTATGAAACTGCATTTGAATGTGGTGGTCTTGCACCCTGCATGAAATGGTATGAAACTGTATTTGAATTTGGTGGCCTTGCCTGCTTGAAATGGTATTAAACTGCACTTGAATTTGGTGGTCTTGCACCCTGGTTGAAGTGGTATGAAACTACACTTGAATTTGGAGGCCTTGCATTCTGCTTGAAGTGGTATGAAACTGCACTTGAATTTGGTGGCCTTGGACCCTGATTAAAGTGGTATGAAACTGCACTTGAATTTGGTGGCCTTCCACCCTGCTTGAAGAGGAATCAAACTGCACTTGAGTTTGGTGGACTTGGATCCTGCTTGAAGTGGTATGAAACTGCACTTGAATTCGGTGGCCTTGCATCCTGCTTGAAGTGGTATGAAACTGCACTTGAATTCAGTAGCCTTGCACCCTACTTGAAGTGGTCAGAAACTGCACTTGAATTCGGTGGCCTTGCACCCTGCTTGAAGTGGTAGGAAACTGCACCTGAATTTGGTGGCCTTGCACCCTGCTTGAAATTGAATTTCAAGGAATAGCCATGAGTCAACTGCCAGCCCACCAGCCGTGAATGAGCTGCCAGCACATCAGGCTTGAGGGACTGAGCTGCCACCCCAATAATCCATTTGGCCCACAATATCCATAATAGCGCTCTGGAGACCAGTCCCTTCATCCCACAACACCCATACCAGTGCCCCAGAAAGCCCCCCCCCCCCACTGGCCACCAATATTGTAATTGGTGGAGAGGTGGAATATTGCGTTGGGGATCAGCCCTCCCGTGTGATATGGGACCAAACGGGTCCCACTTAGTCTAGCGACTATTTTTACAACTTTCTGAGATTTCCCCACATATTTGCTCCTCTAATTCACATTGACCATTGGGGAAATATAATACAACCCTATCAAAGTGATCATTCCTTCTTATTTCTAAGTTTCACCCATATAGCCTCACTGGATCAACTCCCAAGAATATCCTCTGTATACTGCCGTAATGCACTCCCTAATCAATAATGCAACTATTCCTGCTCCGTTATCTGTGATTCTATTATGCCTACGGTACCTATAGGAATTAACTGCAGATGCTGGTTTACACCGAAGATAGAAAATGCTGGAGTAACTCAGCAGGTCAGCAGCATCTCTGGAGAAAAGGAATCGATGATGTTTCGGGTCGCGATCCTTCTTCAGAGTGAGAGTCATGAGAGAGGGAATCTAGAGGTATGAAAAGGTGCAACCGATGACCCAGGATGCGCTCACTCCACCTTGGCCTACATGAACTACCAGTTGCCAAACATTTTAACTCCCCCTCCCATTCCCATACTGACCTTTCTGTCCTCGGCCTCTGTAGATCAGTGTCACTCATGATATGAGTTATACTGTTGCGCCGCCCACTGGTTTAATAAAAAGCCCTTTTTCCCATTTTTTCCCCAGACTTGAGTAGTGTAAGATGAAGTTATCCATGCTGTATTGCTAATAAAAAGTATTTGGATCTTAATTACTGTACGTGAGTTAAGTCAATCCAATCTAGTTTGTTTTTTTGTCCTGTATATAGAAACATCTATATTACTAAATCTCTGTTCTTGACCGCATTTGGCCTTCTGTGCTGCGATTTCCAAGAGAACGCCGCCACCTATGGCCGTCATTTTTGGCCATCTTGCTGAGTGTCCCCCTCCGCCGCATGTGTGCCGAGGATTTTTCCCATTGATGAAAAATGACAGAGATATTAATGTTTTTACAAAATTCCCCATTCTCTCTGCTGCCCCTGCTGGAGGGAGGGGGAGGGATTATAAAACCAGGAAGTGGTGTGCCTCAATCAGCCTCTCATTAAGATGGAGCTCTGTCAATTAGTCTCTGTCATTCTGAGCTCTGAATGACACTGAACACATTTCTTCACACCTGTGAGTAAGTACCCTTAATGTGGTTTGAAAATGAAAATATTGTTAGTTTGAAATAAAAAGCACTGCCTGCAAATGGTCGTTTGGGGGGTCTGGGTTGAAGTAAAAAGGCACTCTCTTTCTCTCTCCCCTCCTCTCTCTCCCCACCTCTCTCTCTCCTTATCCCTCTCCCTTTCTCTCTCTCTCCCCCCCTGTCTATCTCCCTTTCTCTCTCTCTCGCTCCGCTCTCTCTCTCCACCTCTCTCCCCATCTCCCCCTCTCCTCTCCCTCCACTCCTCCCCCCTCTCCTCCTCCACCCCCTCTTCTCTCCTTTCCTCTCCCCCCTCTCCTCTCCTCTCCCCCCCTGCTCCCCACCTGCTCCCCACCTTTCCTCCCCTAACCCCCCTCCCCTCCACACACCCCTACCCCCCATCTCTCTCTCTCTCTCCCCTCTCTTTTCCCCCCTCCTCCCCTCCATCCCCTCCCCCACCGTCCATCCGCTAAAGCCCCCTCCCCTCCACACACCCTTACCCCCATTCCCCCCACCCTCCCTCCCCCTCCTCCTCCCTGCTCCCCCCCTATCCCCCTCCCTCACCTCACCCCCCTCTCTCAGCACACCCTCTCTCTCCCCCCTCTCCCCCCTCTCCCCTCTCCCTCCCCCCCCCCCCCCCCCCTCTCTCCCCTCCCCTCCCCCCCTCTCCCTCTCCCCTCCCCCCCCCCCCCCCTCCCTCTCTCTCTCTCTCCCCCCTCCCCCCCATCCTCTCCCCCTTCCTTCCTCCCCCCCCTCTCTATCTCTCTCTCACCACCTCTCCCTCTCTCCCTCTCTCCCTCTCTATCCCCCTCTCTCTCCCTCACTCTCACCCTCTCTCTCCTCCCCTCCTCCCCCACCTTTCCCCCATCACCCACCCTTCCTCTTCTCCTCCTCTCCACCCCCCTTTCCCTCTTGCCCCTCTCTCTTTGTTTCTGTCTCTCTCTCTCTCTCTCTCTCTGTCCCTGCCCCTTCTCTCTCTGCCCTCCCTTTGTACCCCCGCCCCGCCCCCCCCCTCTAGATGTGACTGCAAGTTGGGGGCTATGCGTCAGTAGATAGTGTGGTTATGGGGTAAAAGGAGCAAATTAATAATATTAATATAATATCAAGGGGGGTAATTAGCGTGAGTACGGGGTGGGGGGGGGGATAGTTTTTTTGTGTCACGCTGCATGCCGCCTCCCCCCCCCCCCCCCCCCACAACCACACGTTGGGGGAACAGACCCAACGGGTCTGCACTTGGTCTAGTAGAAACATATAAATTGGTGCAGGAGGAGCCCATTCAGCCCTTTGAGCCAGCACCGCCATTCATTGTGATCATGGCTGATCGTCCCCAATCAATAACCCATGCCTGCCTTCTCCCCATATCCCTTGATTCCACCAGCCCCTAGAGTTCTATCTAAATCTCTCTTAAATCCATCCAGTGATTTGGCCTCCATGTTTTACTATGGCTGCCTATTTCAGATTCATACTGTGGCTCCGCCCACTAATAGAAAGCCATCTTTCCCTTTCTTCCCCAGTCTTGAGTAGTGTGTTAAGATGAAGTTACCTATGCCGTATTGCTAATAAAAGTCTTTGGATCATAATCACTTTACGTGAGTTAAGTCATTCCAAAAGCCTCCTCCATGTTAGTGAGGCCACACACAAATTGAAGAAACAGCACATATTTTGCTTGGGCAGCTTACAATCCAGTGAAATGAATATTGATTTTTTCCAATTTCAAATAATCTTTGCATCCCCATTCTCTTCGTCCCTTCCCCACCCCAGGTGTCATGGTAGCTTCATTGTTCATATCCTTTCATTATCACCTCTCCCATAGCCAACAATGGACCATTGTGGGCTTCACCTTTCCTGGGTAATTGGTGCCGGCTCTGATTTGTTCTGTACCTTTTCATACCTCTGGTTCTCCTCTCCCCTGACACTAAGTCTAAAAAAGGGTCACAACCCGAAATGTCACCTATACTTATTCTCCAGAGATGCTGCCTGACCCGCTGAGTTACTCCAGCATTTTGTGTCTATCTGCAGTACCTGTACTGAAACACTAAACTGCCAGTCCTGCCCCTTGCGTGCCATGTTTCTGTTCTGGCAATAATAAACTAATCCCGTGTACCAGTCCATGTCCTGAGTTAACTATCTTACTTGTCAGGTGTCTTGCATTAAAATAAATTCAGTTTAATTCATCAGACCTTTGCTCCCTGACTTGCCCCTGATGATCTCTCTATTAAACTTACTCACATTTACATTGATAGCAGGCTCTATTTCTCAGCTGTCATACAATTACTTGGATCTTTATCCTTTCCAGACTAGTTGAAACTCTCCCAATAGGCACAAGCAAATCTCCCTGCCAGGCCTTGGTGTTCCTCAGCTTAAGTGCAGCCCATGCTTCTTATATGTCCCAACGCGCATGGAAAAGAGTCCATTGATTATTATACCTGAATCCCTCCCACTGCATGCATCTTCTCTTTAGACACACATTTATCTGTACTAATTTCCTATTCCTTGCCTCACTAGCTCATGATACCGGATGTATCACACAGAGAATGGCCTACTCCTGCACCTAATTTCTATGTTTCTATGTTTTTTATGTAATCCTGAGAATGGAATACTCAAGATTATTTTCTCGAGAACCCTCAAGTTTATAAGCCCCAAAATTATTTTTCCAGGACCTCACCTGTCTTCATATCAGTGTCATCAATTTTCTCAGTATGTGTTCACACAGAGATATCTATGAGCCTGGCACCAGGGGGGAATGTGCAATCCTGGAGTTCCACTTGCAGCCACTGTACTGCCTGTCAGTGGCCCACTGTACAAGATGCTCCCACAAAAGGAAATAAGCTCTATATTTCTAAGTTATCAAATCCTTTCAATAATTAATACCTTTGTAACATCTGCCTGCCCCACGATCTTGCAACGCAAACAATCATTCCAAGTAATACTTGAAATCACAGGCCATTCATTCAATTTAGTGTATTATATGCATGATGTTCTCCTGCAAACCTGAGAATGCAGGTTAGATGACAGTATTACCTTTTTGACAATTACTCAATTTTTTGACAATTCCTTCATTTATTCTGCAAGGGTAACCCATAGGCTACGAGTTGCTTTAATTCTCCACCCTCCCCCCCCCCCCCCCCCCCCCATCTCCAACTTCTCTTTCTTCACTTTTTTTACACTCTAATAGTTCCCTGACAACTTTGGTCTGCACCTTTCACAGACATTGGCCTTGTTCTCTCCATTCTTCTTTTCAAGGCAATTTATAAAACACTCTTATTTCTTCACTTTTCCAGTTCTGCTGAAGGCTACTGATCCTAAAACTTCAACCCTGATTCGCTCCCCATTGGTGCTGCTTGACCTGCTGAGTGCTTCGAGCTTTTCATGTTTAGTTTTTTGATCACAATTCAACTGCCGAAGCTCATTACAATGCAAGTCAGTTTTATCCAGCTTGTTTTTCTTTGTAGGCTGTTTAAGATCTGGACTCATGTTGGGAAATTCATGGTCTCCTGAAATCAATTGTTTACATGGTCAATTCTGATGCCCTTTTATCCAGATATTTCATTCCCTCATATTTTCATTCATATCTTTTAAATATTAGTTTTTCATTTATACCCTTTTCCTCAAGAAGAAAGCAGCATAATCAATGGAAGAAATATTCACATATTTAACTCATTCCCTTGCATATCAAAATAGAAAATGCTGGAAACATTCATAAGGTCAGGCAGCATCAGTTAATGTTTGAGGTTCAATACATTTTGTCAGAACCCAGACTTGAAGTTGTAACTGTTCACTTTCTCAGATTCTGTTTGACCTGCTGAATATTTTCAGATTGACAGCATTCGCAGTTATTTGCAGTTATTTTTGTGTGTGGATCACCGTGTGTCACATTGGTACTAACACTCGCTAAATGTGTTGAAGTAAAAGTATCTAACCACTTTACTGGGACTGCTTAAGAAGGGTCTGAAGAAGGGTTTTGGCCCGAAGCGTTGCCTATTTCTTTCGCTCCATAGATGCTGCTGCATCCGCTGAGTTTCTCCAGCACTTTTGTCTACCTGCATAAGAAGGACTGCAGATGCTGGAAAATCGAAGGTAGACAAAAATGCTGGAAAAACTCAACAGGTGAAGCAGCATCAATGGAGCAAAATAAATAGGCAACGTTTTGGGTCGTAACCCTTCTTCAGACAGTTACTGGTCATCCAAGAGACATCAGCGGTGGTTTAATGCTGATTCAGCAATGAAGAACATTTACAAATCAGACAGAAGCAAGAACCATGGTCCCAGTGTCTGCTTTTAGGGCCTGTCCCACTCAGGCAATTTTTTTAGGCGACTGCCATAGTCATAGCAGGTCGCCGAAAAACCGGCAACTGGACCCCCCTAGGCCATGTCTATGAGAAGCTACAACAACCTACCACCTAATCGACGTCAAGCTATGGCAAGCTACCGACAACCGGCGACCCATTAGGTTGTCCACCTTCCACAACACCTACGATCACACAGGCGACAACTGAAGCCAACCTGCATCCACCTGTGACAAGCTATGACCCTGTCGGCGACAGCTGAAGACAACTGAAGACAATTCAGTCGCCGGTACCTGTCGCTGGATGATGTAGATTTATGTAGGTAGTCGCCAATGGATTTCACCAAAGTCAGCACCGGCGACAACCTACGTTACCCGGCGACAACCTACGACAGCACCTACATCAGGAGAAGTCAAGCTATGCTCATTGGAGTCAACCTACTGTCACCGACTGTCGGCAACAATTTTTGAACATGTTGAAAATCCAGCGGCGACCATAAAGATGCTAGTACTCTTTGGGCGACTGAGGAGACTACTCATGACCATGCAGGTGACACCCCGGCGACCATGTGGCAACAGCCTAGTCGCCTGTAGGCTCCTAAAAAATAGCCAATGTGGGACAGGACATTTTGTTTTCAGCAGCCTTTGAAAATGCTACATCTCAGAACTGTCACCAGAGTAAAATACATTTTCAGAATGCTGAGAAAATCAGTCGTTTTAAAATTCAAAATATTCTTATTTTGCTAAATGTTGAAAATGTGCTGAATCATCAATTTACAACATAAAAGCTGGCAGGATTTGGTAAAATCAAAGCCAGAGGCTGGAAGTTCACATTAAAATCAACTTGAATCAAAAAGTGAGAAATATATAAAGTTACAGGGCAACTAGCAAGAGAACAATGGGCAGAGTTGAATTTGGTCAGATTAGAGATAAGCACGTGTGAATAGAAGTCAGAGTTACAGTTAAGGGTTAAAATTGTGCAAGGTCAATAGACTACAGTGGCCATATCCAAGTCTAATACATTTAATGATCCATATCATTTAATATATGATAGTTTATTTTAACATTTATATTACTAAAACTCTGTTCTTGACCGGTTTTTGGCTTTCTGTGCTGCGGTTTCTGAGAGTACGCTGCCACCTACGGCCATCATTTTTGGCCACCTCGCTCAGAGGCCCCCTCCGCCGCGTGTGTGCCGAGGATGTTTTCCTGTCGATGAAAATTGACAGAGATATTAATGTTTTTACAACATTCCCCATTCTCTCTGCTGCCCCTGCTGGAGGGAGGGGGAGCGACTATAAAACCAGGAAGTGGTGTGCCTCAATCAGTCTCTGCAAGTGTTGTGCCTCAATCAGTCTCTGCAAGTGGTGTGCCTCAATCAGAGCTTTGAATGGCACTGACAAATGTCTACAGCACTGTGAGTACCCTTAATTTGGTTTGAAAATGAAAATATGGTTAGAGGTAAAAAAAAAAACACTGCCTGCAAATAGTTGTTTGGGTTGAAGTAAAAAGGCACTCACTCTTTTCCCCCCCCCCCCCCCTCTCCCTCTCCCTCTCCCCCCCTCTCCCCTCCCCCCCCTCTCCCCCCCCCCCTCCCCTCCTCTCCTCTCCTCTCCTCTCCTCTCCTCTCCTCTCCTCTCCTCTCCTCTCCTTCTCCTCTTTATGTTATCTTATACTGTATACTGAGTCTTAATAAACTCCATAAAATGTCTGGATTGTGAGTTTTATTCCACTAGGATAAGGTCATATTTTATTCAGAGAAAGAGTGTAAGTGAAATCCATCTACTATCATGGTACACTGTGCATGGGAGAGAGAGAAGATAGAATAAATCTGTACTTGACTGACAGATTTACTGTTGAGAGAGGGATTGGTAAACTATCATTGCAGCTGTAACCTATCCTGTAAATGAGGCTGAGGAACAAAAAATAACTCTTATAGCTAAGGAAAAATGAAAAATGATAAAACCCGTGTGCTTGTTT
>NC_073382.1:31076587-31101587 GCF_028641065.1 Leucoraja erinaceus | reverse complement strand
CACTGGCATTGGCACTGATGCAGTTTGATGAGAGAGAGGGAGAGAGAGGAAGAGAGAGAGAGAGAGAGAGAGAGAGAGAGAGAGAGAGAGAGAGAGAGGGAGAGAGAGAGAGAGAGAGAGAGAGAGAGAGGAGAGAGGAGAGAGAGAGAGGAGAGAGAGAGAGAGAGAGAGAGAGAGAGAGAGAGAGAGAGAGGAGAGAGAGAGAGAGAGAGAGGAGAGAGAGAGAGAGAGAGAGAGAGAGAGAGAGAGAGAGAGAGAGAGAGAGAGAGAGAGAGAGAGAGAGAGAGAGAGAGAGAGAGAGAGAGAGAGAGAGAGAGAGAGAGAGAGAGAGAGAGAGAGAGAGAGAGAGAGAGAGAGAGAGAGAGAGAGAGAAGAGAGAGAGAGAGAGAAAAAGAGTGATGTTTCATTGCCACATTTAAAAAAAAGCTCTTGCATTTCATTACGCCTACTGCTCCATGGGTTTGACACTATAATGATCTCATTGTATAACCAGTACAGATATATAGTTTACTGTCAGTTGCAGGGCCACAACGTCTGAGCAAGCAAACATGGTAAATTGGGAACACCAGTGAGATACACTGCACTGTGATTTCAGGCATCACACAGCCTTTGTTCATCATACCAGCATGGAAATTTGAACTGTACCTTGAGTAAGCCTGCAATGCAGCAACTTGCAGTGGTGAAATCTCTCTCCTCAGCCAAATCCCTCTGAGTCATATGACTGATTTCAGGCTTCACAGTGTGTTCTGAACTAGGATCTGTGGGAACTCTCAGGTTATTTTCTTCCCCCAAGGAATGATGCTCACCACCCCGTCCCCTAATCCCCCACGCATTGATTTCCTCCAGGCAAGATAGATATGAGGGAAATGACAAACTCTACCTCACTGTATGAAGAATTCAAGCTCTTGCTAAGTTCTGCAGTCGATGTTTAGATCAGAGAATGACAGAGTGCCCGGGAGAAAGATATGGTTCTCTGATTTGTGATCTGTGGTTTGAGAATTAATGAGCTAGACTGTAATATTTTCTGAGATGCACTTCTTACCTTCCTACTGATAGTTGGATTGTAAAATCACTGAAATGTAACCAGCATTTTAAAATTTAGTCATAGATCATTAAAAAAAAAACTGTCTGTGTTATATCTGCTTTTTGACAATATTAGCTGGACATGTGCTGAATTGTTTCTTTCTGAACTGGTAAATTACATTTGTAGCTCATTGCAATCACAGTTGCTGGTCAATCAATTTAAGGATTCATATGCTAATACAGGGGATGTTGCTGACTAGTTAAAGGTTACATATATACCAATAGAGTGCAAGATCATTGTTCAGCATTTTTAGAAGTATTAATATCAATCGCTGGACACAAACACATAGCAAATGAATTTTAATAATTCTATAAATTACATGGTTATGACACCAATTACAAAATGGAACATCTAATGCTCTGCATTAACATCTTATGCGAATAACTGTCAGCTCCTATTTGTGTCTCAGCATCATGCAGAAAATAGAAAACATCCCCATAAGGACAGTGTGAACCAACAAAATCAACACATCTACTTCTTTACAATAACAGAAACCTATCATTTCAGAATTTAAAATAATCAGAATAGTTCTGATTAACATCAACATTTCAGCTTGGAGTTGTGAATTAGGAAGAAGGAGAGTGTTAAATCAGTGGAGTCGTTAATTCCAGCACTGGCGGAATTGGTCTCACACCTGATTCCGGCAGACTGATGTGCCAAATAAGAAAAGAAGAACAGGAGTAAACCATTTCTCCTTTAATCAGTGTAGGAAGGAATTGCCAATGCTGGTTTAAACTGAAGATAAGCACAAAAAGCTGGAGTAACTCAGCAGGTCAGCCAACATCTCAGGAGAAAAGGATTTAGTTGACGTTTCGGGTCAAGTCCCTTCTTCAGACTGAGAATCAGGGGAAAGGAAAATAAGAGATATAGAAATCTCCTGACTTTCAGTATGAAGAAGGATCTCAACCCAAAATGTCACTTATTCATTGCTCCAGAGTTGCTGCCTGTCCTGCTTAACTCCAGCTTTTTGTATCTCCCTTCACCTTTAATCAGACCTGCCATTCAATATGATCATGGCTGATGTCCACACCCTCCTCTGTGCCATAATCCACAATTCCCCAATCTTTTGGAAATTTGGGGAACAAAGAGGATCTAAATGGAATACTTTGTAACTTTGTTGCGACCCTTTGCATACCCGTGTATGCAAAATAAAGAATCTCACTGTGACATGTCACATGTGATAATAAAGTATAATTAATTCATTTATTAATTAGTTAAATTACTCACCAAAATAAGCTTACTTTCCTGAATCTTTTACTGGTCTGGCCCTTGGTGCCTCGCCAACTAGTCTCAGTTATTTGTGATGTGAATGGAATTAGATCAGGATTCCAGGAAAACTGCTTTTTCCAGTTATCTGTAATGAACCATTATGCTTTTCACTCTTTAGTTAAATGATGAATAAAAGAATGGAAATAAATTTAAACAAGTCTGCAGAAAGTCATATATCCAAAGTGAATGACATCGACATCAGCATAATAATCTCAATTTTCCACAGTCTTGTCCCTAGTTAATGTTGATTTATTTTTATAACCTCTAAACCCCATAGCTACAATATTTACCCTTATTATAATCTACATCCAATTATTTTTTTTACAATGTACTGTAATGATGGCAGTAACACTGGTAACTGCGAGCACCAGCTTGCTTTTTCTACTAAAAGGGTTTTTTATTCAAGGTTAAGCAAATACCTTGCAGCTCTGGACTTCCCATAGAACACAGCATTACCTTCCCTTCATTAAACTATCCCAGACCTGCCAATCCTGCGTGCGGCCACTTGAGATCATGTTCTTGGACAGCAGAACAATCTACTGGCTACAGGTCGGGTGAGAAATTGCCCAAAAGCAAATGTTATAATGTTGAAAGATTGAATCTGGGTCCATGCTGGAAGAAACAATATGGTCTACTGACAGGAAATTGGCAAACTTGAATGGTTTGCCAGTTGGTGAATGATACAGCCACTGGATTATCATAATACCCTATACCTTCTTCCAAATTGTTGGTCATTATATTCTGAAAAAGATGCAGCAGTATGATTAAACCTGACTGTTCCTTTCAATGGTGGATTAAGGTTGTACCGAAGAACAATAACAAGCTTTTTTTGTTGTGTGCTAGCCAACCAGCAGATTATGATTATAGTTATGATCAAGCCAGTGTACACATACAGGATAAAGGGAATAATGTTTAGTGCAAAATAAATTCCAGTAATGTCTGATTACCTAACCTTAACCCTCCAATGTTGTTCTTTAGTTTCCCTTAAACCATCATCAAGACATCTATCTACCACTTATCTGTAGACATCTATCTACCACTTATCCATACTTATCCTTTTTCATAAATATCTTAAAACCTAAAGCCCAGGCCTTCAAACCAGAAGGGAGAGAGTGAGAGAGGAAAAAGGCAGAGGAAGTGGGGTAGAGGGGAAGGGGGGAGGGATAGACAGCGGCGATCCTTCAGGCTCGCTGTGGTCCTCTGTTGCAAGTTCACTGAAGACTAGCTACTGGGAAACAAACTGAGACCACTGTGTGGTCAAGACTGAGCTGCCAGGAGAAGCCCTAGACAACCAGCATCACTACTGAGGCTAAGACTGAGTGCTCAGGAAAGCCTAAGACACCAGTGTCTCTTCCTGCTCACGGACTACAAGGGACTGTGCCCATACACAGAGGCAAAGACTGAGCCACCAGGATAATCCAGAGACTGCCAGCTCTTCAAGCCCCAAAGCTGAGCTGCCAGGATAATCATGAAACTACAAGCATCTCCTCTCGAGGCAAGTGTAAACTGCAGGGAGAAGCCTGAGATTGCCACGCCACCTTCCTTCAAAATAAAGGACTGAGCTGCAGGAACAAGCCCGAGAACGCCAGCCCCACTGCACATGCACCCTGATGGCGAGGGACAGTATCTCCATACGGTCCTGGGCTTTCTTACCACTGTAATATATGTGAAATATATACATGAGTTCACCCTACTGCATGTGGCGGTGTGGGCACTGCAATTCTGGCATCATCTACAATGCGAGAACTCTTCCATCTCATGCATTTTCCTCCCTATCACGTCTGAAATATTGAAACTTTAAATCTGGAGCTGCAATTCCTGTCCCTCTTGCAACAGTCTCAGTAATGGCTGCAATCTCATATTTCTATATACTGATACAGGCTTTATACAGTTCTTCCGCGTTACATATAGCATTCATTGCATTGAAATAAACACAGTTCTCCCCATCAGTTACACCATGTTCATTAACCTCTCCCTGCCTCTCCCTCCTTTGAAACTTATTTTGCTTAACTACTTTTCATCAGCCCTCCCATTTGCTCACCTGCTGCTAAAAAATTATTAATTTTAGCTGAATAAAAATAAATAACTGTCCTCTAATCAAACAATATTAAAGTGAGAAACTGTTTGAAATGGAAGGTATTTTCTCAATCAGCCAATCTTTGTTATTGCTGAATTCTGGGAAACTTAGATATATTGTACATGTTCAGATAAACAATTCAAAGTCAGCTGCAAAGTTACACACTAAGTAAAATATAAAGCTTTGAAGACTAGTTAGAGAAATTGAGATATCCAAACAAAATGAACATGAACGCATCAAAAGACAAAAACATTTAAGTACTGATTTTATTTTTTTAATTTTATTTAAAAATAGGTATATTTATTAAAATCCTTATTCTGGTCATGAATACATTTGAATTACTCCAGAAATGTTGGTGTAAATGATTTCCCAGGTAACTGGTGTTCAATCAGCCTGGTAGTTATCCTGAGAGAAAAAAAAAGATCCAGAAAAAATGTGATCACGAAGACATTATAAAAAGATGATCAATGCAAAATGTGACAAAAATGTTCACCAAGCGATTGGTTTGAAATTACAGTAAATACTTGGAAATATAAAATTCATAATGCTCAAGAAAAATCATTGTGCAATTATTTATTAGTCCTCTACAAAAATGGAAATTCTTATGAAAGTAATGTCTAATTAATTGGGATTTACTGTGTTTGGAGATATATTACTGAATAGCTTTCTTGTTGCAAATATTAGCTGTAAGTGATACCATATTTTAATTATTATTGAATCGTATAATTATGATACCAAATTTGTACCACACACGTGGGATAACAACAGAAGCAGAATTATTTTCTTGTGAGCCCTTTCTACATTCCTTTGGGCTGCAGTTGGGTGGAAAAAAGCAAACTGTTCTCTTTGCAGCATCAGCAAGTAGTAACTGTAACCATAGCAACATATATCTGGTACCATTGAGCTTTCTATGGCATCAATACCACAAGCAAAGCACATCGCTGAGACAGTTGAAAGTTAAAATGCTTTGATATTCTTGTCCATAGAAGTCTTGCCAGTCACCTGAACTACCAACTGTGAATGCTATGCAAGCTTTACTGCCAGACAATTAAAGCCACACAACTGCGTCTGAAAACAAACTATTACATAAGAACACTTAATTTTTTTTAAATGGTTTTAATTTAATTCATTCCTCTGATCGAGGCATCACTGACCCGTCAGACATTGCTTGGCCTGCTAAAGCATTTCAGGATGTCAGTTCCATTTTCGCACAAAGAATATCCAACATAGCTGGTAGTTCAGGACGGCACGGTGGCGTAGCTGTAGTGTTGCAGCCTTACAGTGCCCAGACCCGGGTTTGATCCTGACTACGGGTGCTGTCTGTATGGAGTTTGTACGTTATCCCCATGATTGCGTGGGTTTTCTCTGGGTGCTCCAGTTTCTTCCCACACTTCAAAGATGTACAGGTTTGTAGATTAATTGGCTTTGCTAAAAATTGTAAAATGTCCCTTATGTGTAGGATAGTGCTAGTGTACGGGTATCACTATGGACTTGGAGGGCCGAAGGGCCTGTTTCCTTGCTGTATCTCTAAACTAAACTAAATATCATGGAACCATAGAATTGTAGAGTGTTGAACCGGGTCATTCAGCCCATCTCATTCACACTGACTGGTGAATTTCCTTCCATATTTATCCCAACACCTAGCCCCTCATTTCTCAGGTGAAAATTGTCTACATATGGCCTCTAAATGTCTTCCCATTCCCTATCTATGTCCTCGAGTTTTTGTCTATCTCAGTGATTTATTCGCTGCAATCTACTCTATGTGTACACCTCAAAATCCTTCAGGGTTGCTATGGCTTATTGTCATAATGTTCAAAAAAACTGGCTACAAATTATATCATCAAACCAAGACAGAAGAGGAACAGAATTAATGGGGGAGGCAGCTGAGATGATTTTTGGAAAAGAGAGGCTATAGTGTTATGTCCAGATCAAGGCAGGACAGGCAGAGCTGTAAAAGCAGTGCGCAGACCTTAGACAGGAAATCACCTCTGGTAGAACGTATTGCGAGAAATGGCGGAAAAATTACTTAAATCACCGGAGGGTCACAGAAAGAGAATGAGATGTGATAAGTTAAAGACAGGACCCACACGAGCATTGGCTGTTTGGCATGTGACAATTAGTTCACTTTGCTTTGTAGGAGAAAGGGAGAGAGTGAGTGACAGAGAGAGTGAGAAAGAGAGGGAGAGAAAGAGAGAGAGAGAGTGAGAATGCGTGAGGTGAGTGAGTGAGTGAAAAGGTGTTGCATGTGTGTTAAATCAGTATTGGGATAACATTTTATTCATCTCAAAAATCATATAAATAGGATGCAACCAATTAAAAGATTCTACTATTTTATGTGAAATGGATTTGTAAAACCTCTTGTCTTTGAAGAAGTTCTGTCTCTTTAAGAGGTGCTGTGGATGTGTGAATGTGTGGCTATCCCTACATATCCACCTTTCCTTTTGCTTTTTGAATTATGTGTTTGAAGTTTTTCAATGTGGAAATAAATTATTTATTCAAAGTTTTGAATTTGAAAGCATGGGTTTTGTTTTTATTTTTACCTCAGCCTTAATTTGTCGACCGCGGTTTTTTTTATTTCTATCCTTTGGAATTGATTTGGAAGAGAGTATAAGGTCTAGATTCCACATTGGCCACGTGGAATCCATGATAAGGTGTTAGGTATATGAGTGTCTCTATCGCGGATATGAGATTCCTGCATTTCAGAGCAAAATAGCCTTTGGGGAAAATAGTTGATTAGGGTGTAGTTCAATTGAGAATTTGAAATTGGTCTTTTGGGAGAATGGAACATTTGGAAAGCAATCTTATGCATTGCATTTGCTAACCAGAATATTTTTTAACAGTAGGATGAAAGATGTTGCTCAAGACTTTTGATGCATTAATTTTGAAATGTTGAGTTCTTTTGGGAAAGCTTGTTTTGATGTAATTATTATGTTTGCCTTGTCAAATGCAAATGAGTAGCCAGGATTCCTGACTCCTGCAATACAAATGTGTAATGTATTGGAAGATCAGCATGTGTCTGGTAAAATGCAAATAAGGGTCCATGAACTGTGCAAGTTGATTATGTCTGATCTTGCTTTACAAAGAGGTGAGGTGGGGGAATTGTATCTTTTATATTGAAAATAATAAGTTATAATGGGAACCACAAAAGTATTAAACATGGACGTTACAACCTCAAATAAGCCCTGAACTACTTAGACTATTATTGTTATTATTGCACTATTATTGTTTGATTGTTTTTTATGTGTATGTATGCTTATGCGTATGTATAAACTTAAGCATATACACACACTGAACTTTTTATACACACTATTGTTTATAGTGTAGTATATTTACATATTCTGTTGTGCTGCTCCAAGTAAGAATGTAATGTTCTATCTGGGACAGATGACAATAAAGTACTCTTGACTCGACTCTTGACAGCTAACAATCTCAAGGGTCAATACAACACGAGCTCTGCATTGTGTGGCGGCGCCTTATGGCTGCGGCTCACCTGCAGTCCGTCTGCCTTTTTTTCTTTTTCTTGTTCTTGTTGGGAGTATATTTTTGGTTTATTTTTAGTGGTGTATATGTGGGGGTGGGGAGGGGGGGGGAATTTAACCTTTTTAATCTCTTCTTTGAACAGAGATGCAACCTTTTCCTTGTAGTGTCTCCATTTCGCTGGGGCCTAACATCGTAGAGCTGGCGGCCTCCAACCGAAATCGACCTGAGGGCTCCAGTCGCAGAGCCATCGATCTGAGGGCTCCAGTCACTTACCATCGTGGAGCTGGCTAACTCGGAGGCTGTTGTGGCGTGGCGGCTGCAACCCGACTGCAGAGCTTCGGAGGCTCCTGCCGCAGGCCCTGTGGAAGGTAAAATCGGGAGCTCCCGCAATGGAAACTTTGCCCGCCCCGAATCACGGGGTTTGAATCGGCCCGTCACAGGGCCTTGTATCGCCCGGTGCGTCTTAATCGGCTGCGGGACTTACCATCGCCCGCCGGGGGCTTTAAAATCAAGAGCCTCGATCGCCTCGATGCGGGGGAGAAGAACAAAGAGCAGGGAAGAGATGAGACTTTTGCCTTCCATCACAGTGAGGAGGTGTTTGGGGATTCACTGTGATGGATGTTTGTGTGAAACTGTGCTAATTGTGTGTTATGTTTATTTTGCTGTTATGACTGCAGGGAACAAAATGTAATTCAAACCTCTGTTTGTTTGAATGACAATAAAGGCATTCTATCTATTCTATTCTATTCTATCTAGTCTGAAGAAGGGTTTCGGCCCGAAACGTTGCCTATTTCCTTCGCTCCATAGATGCTGCTGCACCCGCTGAGTTTCTCCAGCTTTTTTGTGTAACCTTCGATTCTCCAGCATCTGCAGTTCCCTCTTAAACACTATCTATTCTATCTATCTCTATTTACCATTCAGCTGTGGCAAAAGTGGAGGCAATATTTTCCAGTCACACAGCATGACTACTGCTTTGACTAAGACAGTATGATAGAGAGGAAACAACATACATTACTTCTCACTACTCACCCTACTCACTAACTCATTAAGCAACATGCATTTTAAAATAACATTGAATGAAGAATAACATATATTTCTCCAAAATTCTCTGGGGGTAATTTAATTGAAACAGTGATTTCACAATAAAATCAAATTTTTGCAGTGATCGTAACTTGGAGTTCTAAAATGTCACTTTAAACTCTGATTTGATTGTAAAAATGTAATCAACATCATAACAATTTGATCAGATTATCAAGAGAAGTGAGTCAAGAGTGTTTAATTGTCATATGCACGGAAAACATACTTTTTCCCAAGGGCAGTTGGTTGGCAGGGGATAGGTGTGTGCGTTGAAAGCTATAATTTCTAGCTAATAATGTGCATACTCATTCAGCAATGATATATCTCCAACTGAACATTTTTGTTACATGCTCCAGAGTGTGGTGACATTTTGCCAGTAGCAGAACAGGCCAAGATTATTATGTGTATAAAGGAATTGCAGTTGCGGGTATATACGTAAAGATAGACGTAAAGTGCTGGAGAAACTCAGGCAGCATCTCTGGTGAAAAAGGATGAGTGATGTTTTGGGTCGGGACTCTTCTTCAGACTGAAAGCCTTCCTTTCACCCATCCTCTTGTTCCAGGTCAAGATTAGATCTAGGCATGATCAGGTTGGGGGGAGTTCCCCCCACCACGGGTACCATGTAATCCCGTGTTACCTGCTCCACGGTCGGATAGTCGGGGACTAAACCGTCTCCCCCACCTGGTTTTCCAGGTGGACCCCCAGCAGGACCAAAACAAGACCTGTCAAAGGGCGGATGAGCTCCTATCGAGCCAACGGCCATCCACACTTCAGTAGTTGTGATCACTGTTGTACATACCATTGTAAGACACCGTGCCTATTGATGTTTTCAATGATGATGATGATGATGATGATAAAGATCTTAAGAGGAAAAGCACAGTGCCAGTGCTGTTCAGTGCTGTACCAAACACGGTGATAGACTATTTAAATGGACTGGAGGTATTGTGGTCTCCCAATGGCAATAAAGTTCCTAATGCCAATGGAGTTCCTGATGACTGGGGAACCCCTAGCCCCATGGCTTACATAAAGAGTGAGAAGTACAGTACCTGAAGGCACCGGAGAAGCCTCCGCTGTAAACGTGGCCATGGGGGTAGTCTGCAAGTATGAATGAATGCTGGTGACTATAACCCCCACGACAACTCCCCCAGCAAGAATCCTACTGGCCAATGTACAATCCTTCAAAAATAAAACTAGGACTTAAGGACATAGGACTTAAGGACGTGATTTCTTGAGAATAAGCGCATGAGGCAGTGCTGCATATTCTGTTTCTCAGAGATATGGGTCACCTCTAAACATAACTGGGGTCTTGTCAAACACGTGCTCTCCCCCTTCTGGAGCATCTAGCAGTGAAATATTGTTCCTTCTACCTCTCAAGGGAATTCACCTTTATCATGATTGGGGTCTACATCCTGTCCCAGGCAGATCTTCAGCTAGCACTGGACGAACTGCACCCATGGTCAACAAACAAACACCAAATGGCATACCTCAACACCATCCTCATCAAGCCAGGGACTGCAACAAAACCAGTTTGAAGAAGTCACTTCCAAATTACTACCAGCATGCTTCCTTGGGAGGAGCAGATCTCGGGCATTTGAATCTGGCAGTATAGGGTCATATATGAAGTCCAGGTATGATCTTGATAAGACCATCAGGAAAGCAGAGACACGTTCAGTCTAAACTGAATGATCAAAGCTGTTGTGGCAGGGTTTACCTGCCATCACTTCTTACAAGGTGAAACCAAGTAGTAGCTTAAGTGACTGTGATGCATTACTCCCAGACAACCTCAATTATTTCTATGTGCATTTTGAAAGCAAGAACATCAATGTACTTTCTTGGTCCCCCACAATCCCCAGTGATGGTGTCGTCACCAAGGCCAAGGTAACCATAACCTTCATGAGGGTGATCACTCGGAAAGCATCCAAACCCAATGCTGTAGCTGACAACCTTCTCAAAACCTGTGTGGACCAAAGGGCTGGAGTTTTTGCAGGCATCTTCAACCGCTAAGTACTGTGGTGCCCACCGGCTTTAAAAGGACATCCACAATACCAATGCTGAAGAGAGTAAGGCAACATGCCTTGATGATCACCAATCAGTAGCATTAGGTCCTTTGATAGCTTGGTTATGATGCACATCAACTCCTGCCTTAGTAAGGACTTGGACCCATTACAATTCACTTACTGCCACTCAACTGGAGATGTGGATCTCTCCAGTCTGCACTGGATCACTGAGAGAAGAACACATATATCTCACTGCTGTTCAAAACTGCGCAACTCAATGTTCAACATCATCATCGCCTCTAAATGCAATATCAGATTCATAAAATTGAGTCTGCTCATCCCACCATCAGATGCTGCCTCACCCATTGAGTTTCTCCAACATTTTTGTCTTCCTTCGATTTTTCCAGCATCGGTTCTTTCTTAAACTGCTCATCCCTATGTAATTGGATTATTGACCTCCTCATCGACAGACCACAATTAGAAAAGGATGTGTGGTCAGTCCCCTGCTTTACCCCCTCTATTTCTATGTTTGTGTAGACAGACAAAGCTCCAATGCCATCTTTAAATTTGCCGATGATTGCACCATTGTTGGATGAATAATGGGTAATGGTGCAGCGGTAGAGTTGCTGCCTTACAGCACCAGAGACCCGGGTTCAATCCTCTTTGGTTCTACAGATCATAGCAACACTCTTACAAGCATTATATTTGGTTCTATAGATCATAACAGCACTCTTACCAGCATTATATTTAATATCATGTTCCACACCATACACAGAACATACAGTAAGGCGTTGCTGGAGACCAGCGCTAGATGGACTAAAGACCACAAGATCATCTGCATACACAATATGGTTCACTAGAGTATGACCAATCATGCACCCAGTATTACAGGCTTTCAATATAGAGATTAAAAATAACTCTATTTGGTATCCACTTTGGTAGCAAAAACAGGAAGGAAGATTATTATCTAAATGGTGTTAAATTGGGAAAAGGGAAGTACAACGGGATCTGGGGGTCCTTGTTCATCAGTCAATGAAAGTAAGTATGCAGGAACAGCAGGCAGCGAAGAAAGCGAATGGCATGTTGGCCTTCATAACAAGAGGAGTTGAGTATAGGAGCAAAGAGGTCCGTCTGCAGTTGTACAGGGCCCTGGTGGGACCACACCTGGAGTATTGTGTGCAGTTTTGGTCTCCAAATTTGAGGAAGGACATTCTGTTATTGAGGGAGTGCAGCGAGGGTTCACGACGTTAATTCTCGGGATGGCGAGACTGTCATATGCTGTGAGAATGGAGCAGCTGGGCTTGTGTACTCTGGAATTCAGAAGGATGAGAGGATATCTTATTGAAACATATAATATTATTAAGGGCTTGGACAAGCCAGAGGTAGGAAACATGTTCCCGAGGTTGGGGGAGTCCAGAACCAGGGCCACAGTTTAAGAATAAGGGGTAAGCCATTTAGAACGGAGATGAAGAAACACTTTTTCACACAGAGAGTTGTGAGTCTGTGGAATTCTCTGCCTCTGAGGGCGGTGGAGGCTGGTTTTCTGGATACATTCAAGAGAGAGCTAGATAGGGCTCTTGAAGATAGCGGAGGCAGGGGATATGGGGGGAAAGCAGGGAATACTGCTTGTGGATGGTCAGCCATGGTCACATTGAATGGCAGTGCTGGCTTGAAGGTCCGAATGGCCAACTCCTCCACCCATTGTCTATTGTCTATTGTCTATTGTCTATTGTCTATTGTCTATATAACTGGAGACACAATTGCCCCTTGTCTGACACAATTGCTAACCCCAAATGGGGCTGAGACCCTATTGCCCCATTTTACTTGCATAGTCTTGTGGGCATACTAATAAGCCAGAATGCTCACAATGTATTTAGGCACCCCTCTTTGACTCAATTTAACAAAACTTTCTATGATTAACACAATCAAAGGTTTTGGAAGCATCAATAAAGCACATAAGAATCGATTAGTTTTTACCTCTATATTTGTTTACAATTTCCTTTAATTGCCATGTTTAGCTTTAAAACCAAACTGGTTATCTGTGGAGTTAACAAACTCATTTAATCTATCCAACATAATTATTTCTCTGACTTTTGATAGCATGCTGGCTAAAGCTATGGGCCTGTAATTATTTAGGCTGCCTAATTTACCAGCTTTGTCCTTAGTGACTGGCACTAACAGAACAGACAACATTGAGTCTGAAGCCATGAATCATAAGCCAGTAAAACAAATAGCAAGGAGAGGAGCTATCCTCATACTGGCATATTTAAGATGTTCAGCACAAATATGACCTAAGCCGCACGCTTTGTTGTCGGACAGCTTGTTCATAGCTTGATACACCTCATGTGACATAATCACCATTGAATCATTACTCTCAACATTGTCCACGCTACACAAATCACTTTGGACACAGCTGAATAGAGTACTATAATGCTGTCGCCATAACTCCGCGATATTAGCTGTTCCGGAGATTCCATCTACAGTGCATGGTAGAGATGTTTATTGTATTAAAGGTCCTGTTAAACTGCAGCAAGTAAATATTACATGGTTTCATTATCAGTACCCAAGACAGTTAGATATTTTTGATTCTGGGACTGTGTGGACTTTTTTTTAAACCAATTGACTCTCTCAAGATCCACATGATCCAGATTGAATTAAATATTAACCATCGTATTTCACACAGTTCACAAATTTTGTGATCATTATACTGTCACAGTTTCCTGCACAAGTAATTGTTTAAGGGCCTGTCCCACTTAGTGATTTTTTCAGCGACTGCGAGCATCAGTGACAGACGCCCGTAAACCATCAAGTTGTACAACATACACGCTGACGTATGCTTTCCTGCAGGTAACACCAGGTTAGGGTCAGGGTTAGGGTCAGGGTTAGGGTCAGGGTTAGGGTTAGAGTTAGGGTTAGGGTTAGGGCTAGGGTTAGGGTGCGCTAGGGGGTAGGGTTAGGAATCACAGATGGGCTGTAAAATATTTTTCCTTCAATGCATGGATTTTAAACATGAATATATTAAAATTAATACAATAAAATCAATTGTGCAAATGAAAAGATTTCTGAGTCGTACAGCTTTATTTACAGATGTATTGGTTTGCATCCAGATCCAATCACCGTCTCTAACTTTTCACAGTGATGGATTCAGTAAGTGTAGACTGAACTCCCCTTTCCCCTCCACCCCCATCTTCCCCATTCCTCTTTCTCCACTCCCCCCCCCACCCCCCCCCCCCCCCCTCCTCTCCCCTCTCCTCTTCCCCCTTCTTCCCTTCCCCCCTCTTCCTCCCTTCTTCATGCTCGACTCTCCGGACTGAAGAACGCTTTCGGCCTGAAACGTTGCCAAATTTCCTTCGCTCCATTAATGCTGCCTCACCCGCTAAGTTTCTCCAGTACTTTTGTCTACCTGTAATAATTGGTGGCATTTTGTGTTGTAGCACTAAGTTGTAGAATGACATTTGAGGTTGCATGGGACTTCAGGCTCCTGTATCCACAGCCTGAAGGTAGAAGCAAGAAGAGGGCATGGTCCAGGACATGGGAATCGTTGATAATAGTTCATCACCTCATGTCGCTGCTTTCTCAGTGGGGTGGGCAGTGCCCATTATGGATTGAACTGAGTCGACTACTCTCTGCAGAATCTTGTGTTCCTATGCATTGGAATTGGTGCACTAACTGATGTAACCAGTTAGGATATTTTCTACAGTACATCTGTAGAAATGTGTTAGAGTATTTGAGACTTGCTGAATCTCTTTAAAAGTCTAAGAAAGTAAAGTTGTTGATGTGCCTTCTTTGCGATTCTATTCATGTGCTGGATCCATGACAGTTCACCAAGAAGTTAATGCTCAGAAATTTGATCCACCAATGAAAGCTTGCAGTGATTTCCTGACTTCCCCTTTCTAAAGTCAATGTTAAGTCATTTGATGACCCAAGTAGTTTTTGGCTTAGATGGGGTAGCTGCAGACAGCTGGCTGAGACCAATTGTAAGAGAATGCTAAGAAAATGGTTGCAGAGCACAGGTGCGTCTGTTGCTGCAGAGGACACAATAGGAGGTGAATTTTAAGGGGAGCTCCAAATTCCTTAATCACTAGGTGACCTCCAAAAGGATTATGTTCAACCGGCAACCAGACTCCTTGAAAATTATTATAATCTTTAGATCTCCAATATCTTAGGTATTAATTCTTCAGCACTTTAATTTGGACCATGATCACAGTGAATGGCGGTGCTGGCTCGAAGGGCCGAAGGGCCTCCTCCTGCACCTATTTTCTATGTTTAATACATATGCAATAGCTGAGCAGTAATCTGTCTTGACAAAGACACATGTTCAGTGAAGGAACAAACCCCCACTGCATGAGTCTGAAGAAGGGTTTCGACCCGAAACATCACCCATACCGTCTCTCCTGAGATGCTGCCTGGCCCGCTGAGTTACTCCAGCTATTTGTGTTTATCTTCAGTTTAAACCAGCATCTGCAGTTCCTTCCTACCCACCACTGCATGACATCCCTTTACTTGTACAAATGGACAAACTGCTCATTGCAGGTTGGAGCTACATGCTCACATGCAGAAATCCTTTGTTCCAGAGATCTGCAAGCTGCTCAAGGATTGCAACCTAGTGCTCACAGAGGGCAGCTTTCTGCACATGCTTCACTCCTATGTCATCTGTCTGCTGATGAGTGGCATCTCACTGCTCAATAAGGGCAGCATGATTGTCCCTAGTGCAGTTTTGTTTTAGCTTCAAGCTATTCTTGTGTGCCAGATGCATAACTGGATCATGGTAAAACTTACAGAATTAGAAAGACATTGACAACACAACATCCTCTGTTTGTTGTCAATGTCAGTTAAACTAGAACGGTTGGGGGGAGGGACTCAAATAGAGAAAGCTAGTAGACAGTGTGTGAGGCAGGACACTGACAATGACAATTAAAATTGAATCTGAATCTGAGGAGGCAGAGAAAGGAAGCACTCAGACCCAACATGTAGGGGAGAAAGAAGAAAATTATAATAAACAGAGAATAAGTGGTCAGTTTCTTAAATGTGTGAGCAGAGACACAGAGGGGTGTTAAATGAAGGGAGAAGCAATAGGTAGCAAGGTGAAAAGTAAAAGTGGCAGGCAGACAAATCCAGGGCAAAAATCAAAAAGGGCCACTTTTCAACATAATTGTATAAGGAGTAAGAGTGTTGTAAAAACAAGCCTGAAGGCATTATGTCTCAATGCAAGGACCATTTGTAATAAGGTGGATGAGTTGAATGTGCAGATAGTTGTTAATGAATATGATATAGTTGGGATCACGGAGACATGGCTCCAGGGTGGCCAAGGCTGGGAGCTGAACATCCAGGGATATTCAATATTCAGGAGGTATAGACAGAAAGTAAAAGGAGGGGAGGTACTGTTGCTGGTTAGAGAGGAGATTAACACAATAGAAAGGAAGGACATTAGCTGGGAGGATGTGGAATCGATATGGGTAGAGCTGCGAAGCACTAAGGGGTGGAAGACGCAAGTGGCAGTTGTGTACAGGCCACCTAATAGTAGTAGTGGAGTTGTGGATGGCATCAAACAGGAAATTATAAATGCATGCAACAAAGGTAAAACAGTTATAATGGGTGACTTCAATCTACATATAGATTGGGTGAATCAAATTGGCAGGGGTGCTGAGGAAGAGGATTTCTTGGAATGTATGCGGGATAGTTTTCTAAACCAACATGTAGAGGAACCAACGAGAGAGCAGGCTATTCTAGACTGGGTATTGAGTAATGAGGAAGGGTTAGTTAACAGTTTTGTTGTGCGTGGCCCCTTGGGCCAGAGTGACCATAATATGGTTGAGTTCTTCATTAAGATGTAGAGTGAATAATTAATTCAGAAACAAGGGTTCTGACTTAAAGAAAGGTAACTTTGAGGACATGAGACATGAATTGGCCAAGATAGACTGGCAATTGATTCTTAAAGAGTTGACGGTGGACAGGCAATGGAAGGCATTTAAAGACTGCATGGGTGAACTACAAAAATTGTTCATCCCAGTTTGGCAAAAGAATAAATCAGGGAAGGTAGTGCATCTGTGGATAACAAGGGAAATCAGGGATAGTATCAAAACAAAAGATGAAGCATACAAATTAGCCAGAAAAAGCAGCCTATCAGATGACTGGGAGAAATTCAGAGTCCAGCAGAGGAGGACAAATGGATTAATTAGGAAAGGGAACATTGATTATGAAAGAAAACTGGCAGGGAACATAAAAACTGACTGCAAACGTTTTTATAGATATGTGAACAGAAAAAGATTAGTTAAAACAAATGTAGGTCCCTTGTAGTCAGAAACAAGTGAATTGATCATGGGGAACAAGGATATTGCAGATATATTGAAATTTCGACTTTGGTTCTGTCTTCACTAAGGAAAACATAAATTGTCTGCTGGAAATAGCAGAGAACTGGGGGTCAAATGATATGGAACTGAGTGAAATCTAGGTTAGCCGAGAAGTGGTGTTAGGTAAATTGAATGGATTAAAGTTCGATAAAACCCCAGGGCCAGATAGGCTGCATTCCAGAGTACTTAAGGAAGTAGCCCCAGAAATAGTGAATGAATTAGTGATAATTTTTCAAAACTCTTTAGATTCTGGAGTAGTTCCTGAGTATTGGAGGGTAGCTAAAGTAACCCCACTTTTAAAAAAGGGAGGGAGAGAGAAAACGGGGAATTACAGACCAGTTAGTGTAACATCGGTAGTGGGGAAAATGCTAGAGTCAGTTATAAAAGATGGAACAGCAGCACATTTGGAAAGTGGTGAAATCATTGGACAAAGTCAGCATGGATTTATGAAAGGTAAATCATGTCTGACAAACCTTATAGAATTTTTCGAGGATGTAACTAGTAGAGTGGATAAGGGAGAACCAGTGGATGTGTTATATCTGGACTTTCAGAAGGCTTTCGACAAGGTCCCACATAAGAGATTAGTATGCAAACTTAAAGCACATGGTATTGTGGTTCAGTATTGTTGTGGATAGAGAACTGGCTGGCAGACAGGAAGCAAAGGGTAGGAGTAAACGGGTCCTTTTCAGAATGGCAGGCAGTGAGTAGTGGGGTACCGCAAGGCTCTGTGCTGGGACCCCAGCTATTTACAATATATATTAATGATTTGGACAAGGGAATTGAATGCAACATCTCCAAGTTTGCGGTTGAATCAAAGCTGGGGGGCAGTGTTAGCTGTGAGGAGGACACTAGGAGGCTGCAAGGTGACTTGGATGGGTTGGGTGAGTGGGCAAATGCATGGCACATGTAGTATAATTTGGATAAATGTGAGGTTATCCACTTTGGTGGCAAATACAGGAAAATAGACTATTATCTGAATGGTGGCCGATTAGGAAAAGGGAGATGCAACGAGACCTGGGTGTCATAGTACACCCATCATTGAAAGTAGACATGCAGGTGCAGCAGGCAGTGAAGAAAGTGAATGCTATGTTAGCATTCATAGCAAAAGGATTTGAATATAGGAGCAGGGAGGTTCTACTGCAGTTGTACAGGGTCTTGGTGAGACCACACCTGGAGTATTGCGTACAATTTTGGTCTCATAATCTGAGGAAAGATATTCTTGCCATAGAGGGAGTACAGAGAAGGTTCACCAGACTGATTCCTGGGATGTCAGGACTTTCATATGAAGAAAAACTGGATAGACTCGACTTGTACTCGCTAGAATTTAGAAGATTGAGGGGGGATCTTATAGACACTTACAAAATTCTTAAGAGGTTGGACAGGCTAGATGCAGGAAGATTGCTCCCGATCTTGGGGAAGTCCAGGACAAGGGGTCACAGTTTAAGGATAAGGGGGAAGTCTTTTAGGACCGAGATGAGAAAGTCATTGTTCACACAGAGAGTGGTGAATCTCTGGAATTCTCTGCCACAGAAGGTAGTTGAGGCCAGTTCATTGGCTATATTTAAGATGGAGTTAGATGTGGCCCTTGTGGCTAAAGGGATCAGGGGGTATGGAGAGAAGGCAGGTACAGGATACTGATTTGGATGATCAGCCATGATCATATTGAATGGTGGTGCAGGCTCGAAGGACCGAGCGGCCTACTTCTGCACCTAATTTCTATGTCTATGTTTTTATGTTTGTGTTTGTACTGTGTCTATAAGAGTTGCCATCTGTGCCAGGAAATGCTGAGTGATGGGGTCATTAACAGGCCTGTACAAAGTCATGTTAATGACAACCAGAGTAGAAGCTGCATGATCACTGAGTTCTTCCAGCAGTTTGATTGTTGCTCCAATTCCAACAACTGCAGTTATTTGTGTCCCCAATGTTTTAATGCTTCAAAAGTGAATATAATCGAATTTACAGAAAATATGCCAACATTGTACTGGCCAGTAACAAGCAGTTAATTGTAAACCTATCAATTACTTGATCAGTAATACTCCATTTAGATAGCTTCACTAATTTGTTACTGAGAATGCCAATTGCATTTAGAAATACAGGTGCAGAACCTTTTATCCGGAGTTCCGGAAACCGAAAAGCTCTGAAAACCGGACATTTTTTCCAGGATGTCGTCTGCACACCAAAGCTCGCATTTGGCGCCAAACATGACCCGAAACGACCCACGGTCTACACAGGTCTGTACTCTGTAGCGGCTGCCTCCTCCCCGGAGACAGGGGAGACACTTAAACATCTGTAAATCATTGCTTAAATGTTAGTCAGTTAGTTTGGAGGGCTTTTATGTGAAGGGGGGTGTGAAGGGGGAAACTTTATATTAGTCCCCTACCTGGTCGGAGAGGCGGGGAGCGGGCAATGCCTTACCGGGTCGCCGTGCAGTAAGCTCCGGAGCGCTGTGGCCGCCGACTCCCAACATCGCGGAGCTGGGGCTGCGGGTGTCCGGCCGCGGGCGGCGCCGGTTGTATCTCCGCACCCCGGCAACTCTACCCCTGGCTGCGCGGCGCTCCAAATCCAGCGCGGCCCGCGGCCCACTGCCGGACGCCCGCAGCCCCAGCTCCACGATGTTGTGTCGGCAGCCACAGCTTACCGCACGGCGACCAGGTAAGGCATTGCCCGCTCCCCGCCTCTCCGACCAGGTAGGGGACTAAGAATTAAAATTTCCCCCTTCACCCCCTCCCACCACATAAAATCCCTCCAAACTAACTGACTAAATTGAAGCAATGATTTACAATGATTCCCCGGTCTCCGGGGAGGAGGCAGCCACTCCAGACTTTTCAAGCCGCCCGCGCTACCTACCAAATCTACACTAAAAATCTTCCATTCGGAAATCCGAAAAATTCCGAAATCCGAGAAGTGTCTCGTCCCAAGGCTTTTGGATAAAAGGTTGTGCACCTGTAGTGTATTCTGTTCACTTATGTCATGAACAGATGCCAGAAAAAAGCCTTTGGTATGTTCAAGTTTTATTAAGAGAAATTCCATTGATGTAGATAATCAATTTTGCTGAAGAGGTTATGCAGAATGTTGCATAAAAGAGAAAACCTGGCATCAAGGCAACAATTTCAGGAACAGATGTGAATGTTAGATTACATAATCACCCTTGCAAACTATTGAATAAATGTTTGATTTTAATAACATGTTAAATAATATTTATTTTTTGTCTAAACTATTGATTAATTAACATTTTCATAAAACTGTATTTATGTGAACAACTATTATTCATGTGATTTTTTCAAATTCCTGGGCATGCATGTTTCTGAGCCTGGACCCTGCACACAGATAAAATCATAAAGTAAGCCCATCAACGCCTCTACTTCCTTAGAAGATTGAGGAGATTCAGTATGTCAATGAAAACTCTCTTGAATTTCTACAGGTATACAGTAGAGAGCATATTGAGTGTTTGCATCATCACGTAGTTCAGAAAACTGAACACCCAGGAACAAAGAAGATTGCAAAATGTGGTGTACACTGCCGAGTCTATCAAGTGTACTGACCTCCCCACCATCAAAGGGTACTACTGTAGTCGCTGCCTCAAATTGTAGCCAAATCATCAGGGATCCAAATCACCCTGGCCACTCATTTCACTGCTGCCATTGGGAAGAAGGTAAAGGAGCCTGAAAACTATAACATCGAGGTTCAGGAGCAGCTTCTTCCCAACAAACATCAAGCTATTAAACATTAAAACCTCCAACTAAGCTCTGATTACATAGACTTGGGAGGCATTGTTTCTGTCTTTGCACTATTATTTGTTTGTTTATATATGCGGAATTTCCTTTCTGTTGTTTATTATAGTTTTTACAGAATATTAAGTTATATACCTGCTGCGCTGCTGAAATAAGACTCTGATTGTTTCGTTTTGGGACTTCTATATAACTAAAAGTCTCACCTTAACCACTTCCTGTCTGTGCTGTATATTGATTTTAGAAAAAATGCTACCATATATCGCTATGATTTTTGGCCATCTTACTCACAGTCCTCCTCCGCTGAGGCAGCTCTGAGGATTTTTCCGATCGATGAAAAAAAAAGTTGAAAAAACTCTCCTAGTGGCAACATGCTGTAAGGTTGCAAACATGTTTGCTCCCTTAACTTTTATTGTTTACTTACCACTCTTTCAATGTTACTTGTTATTCTTTGACTTCAAGGCACGGTCTAACTTTTCATAAAGTGTTGATAACACTTTTCTATGCCCTAATCGTGTAAAGGATGGAGACAAGAGGGAAAGGACGCTCTCCAAAGAAGGAGAGTGGGAAAGCCACAGCCACAGGTTCTGACTCTAGTATCTTAGAAGCAATATCGAAAATGAACGATGAACTGAAAAATGAAATGAAAAAAAGATTTTGTAGTTTGGAAGAAATGGTGAAAGGAGTTTCGAGCAAATTGAAGGAAGCTCAAGACAAGCTGTTGTGTTACAAGTTGAATCTCGTGAACAGAATGAACAAATTGATAACTTGCGAACCCTGGGCCAGGAGAGAGATTTGAAGATTGAAAAACTGGAATGGAGAATGAATTAAAATACTCCAGCAATACAAGATAAAAAATATGGATCTGGGAAACAGAAGCCGTCGACTGAATTTGCGAATTGTTGGTTTGCCGGAAGGTCAAGAAGGAGATAAAATGTTATAAAATATGCTTCTAAAATGATAAAGGAGAATTTCAACATTGAGCAGTATGAAAATCTTCCATTTTTGGATAACGCACACAGGATTGGGAAGAAATCTGGTAATAAACTGAAACATTTGATTGTTCGGTTTCACCTTGCAAATGAAGGAGAATATTCTCCAGGCAGCAAAAAAGTTGAAGATCAGACATACTTTACATACTTTAACATTTGGAGATTAATGACAGCGTCAAATAAAACCCCAGAATGTGTCATTTCACTTGATGCCGAGAAGGCGTTTGATAGTATGGATGGGAATACTTATTCAACATACTTGAAAAATTTATGATTGGTCCAAAATGTATTTCTTGGTTCAAGCTGATATATCATATACCTCAGGCTTCTGTACTTACCAATAATCAGAGATCCGCTTTTTTTCAGGCTCTTTCGAGGTTCTAGACAGGACTATCCTTTAAGTCCTTTACTGTTTGATATTGCTTTGGAACCTTTGGCCACCGCTAATAGGGAATCCCCTAATATTTTTGGTATTGTCCGCGGGAATAAGACACATAAGCTATCTCTGTATGCAGATGATTTGTTATTATTCATTTCTAACCCTGAGAAATCTATTCCGGCAATAGTAGCACTACTTAATCAATTTAGTAGTTTCTCGGATTATAAACTAAATCTTAGTAAGAATGAGCTTTTTCCATTAAACAATCTAGTTTCGACTTATGGATAGTTTCCATTTAGATTGACTACTGAAAGTTTTACTTATTTAAGTATTAAGATTACAAAGAAACACAAGGATTCATTTAAAGCTAATTTGATGCCTTTAATTGACCATATCAAACAACAGTTTACTAAATGGTCACCAATGTCCTTATCTTTAATCAGCAGAATCAATGTTATTAAAATGTTTATCTTACCTAAATGTTTGTATTTATTTCTGATGACACCAATTTTTATTGCCAAATCTTTCTTTGATATTATTGATTCCAAAATGTCTTCATATATATGGTAGAAGAAAAATTCCAAAAAATACTTACAGAAATTTTTAAAAAGATGGTACTTTGGCACTGCCGAACCTTAGATTCTATTGTTGGGCAGTTAATGTTCATTATTTAACGTTTTGGACAAAAGATTTAGAAGATACCCAATGCCCAGGAAGGATAAATCTTGAACGTGATTCTATACAAGGGCTATCATTGGCTTCTATTCTAGGGGCCTCGTTGCCTTTTACAATTACGAGATTGAATAAATATACCACTAACACAATAATAAGACATACATTTTGAATATGTTTTCAATTTCGTAAGTTTTTGAGATTGAATTATTTTATCTTATCGAGTCCTATCATATCTAATTTTCTCTTCCCACCTTCTAGTACTGATCAAGCCTTCTGTTATGGAAGAGGAAGGGATTAGTAGGTCTTCGTGATTTGTTTTTGGATGGTTGTGTTATGTCTTTCGAACAACTCTCCAATAAATATAATTTACCTAATTCACACTTTTTTAGATATTTACAAATTAGAGATTTTTTGAAGGCTACTCTACCCTTTTTTCCGTTAACACATCAATCCGAAATCTTGGAAAACATTTTTTACAATTGAACTCTTATCAGAAAGAATTATTAACGACTACTTATGAGTTGATTTTGAAATTACAATTAGATATATTTGATAAAATTAAGAATGACTGGGAAAGAGAACTTCAAACTCCAAATTTCTCTACCTATAGAGAAATGGGAGAGGATTCTTCAATTAGTTAATACTTCTTCAATGTGTGCAAGACCCGCTTTGATACAATTCAAGGTGGTTCACAGAGTTCATATGTCAAAGGATAAGTTAGCTTGTTGTTATGGTCATATAAATGCTACCTGTGACAGATGTAACTCTGAAGTGACCTCACTGACCCATATGTTTTGGGCCTGCCCACTTCTGGAAAAATATTGGAAAGAAATCTTTGATACTATTTCTGTAGTTTTAGGTATTGATTTACAACCTCGTCCTATTACTGCAAATTTTGGGTTACCAATGATAGATTCTATTCATTTGTCCCGTTCTGCCCATCGGCTTATTGCTTTTACCCCATTAATCGCCAGAACATCTATTTTATTTAAACAGAAAGATTCTAACCCTCCGACCACACTCCATTGGTACTCTGAAACTATATCATGTTTATATTTAGAAAAAATCAGGAGTGACATTGTTGAACCCTTGGTAAGACTTGATAAGACTTGGGGAAGATTTATTCAATATTTTCACACAACATAAATTGTTCCCTCACCAACCGTTATAAAAATTATTTGACATTATACGGTGGAACGGACTTGACGACAAACAGGGACTTAAATTGTTGAAATTCTTTGCAGCTCAGATTCTGTTTTACTTGTTTTCCCCCCTTTAGTTTAGGGAGGGGTTTTGTTTCTTCCTTTTTTCTCTTTTGTTCTTTTTTTTAATCTTTTTTGTTTTTTTATATATATATAAGTTGTCTTTTAAATATTTAACTATATTTACATAGAGACCAGGAGGTCTATATTCAATGTGTATTTTGATGCTGGTCTCATATTTAGGTTATACCTGTTATTAATGTTATCCTGATCCCTATGTATCAGTATCATTGTTCTGTTTATCATTATTCTTTTTGTTTTGTTTTTGTTTTGTTTTTGTTTTTGGAAAAAAAGCTAATAAAAACAATTTAAAATAAATATTATAAAGTTATAAGTGTTTAAAAAATCTTGAGACCAGCTGATTGGTCCTCTCGATTGTCAATCACCACGAAATATAGTTTGGGGCATGACTATAAAACCCCGGATGCCTGGAGGTGAGTCCGTCTGGAAGATCACGAGGGAGAGTCCACAACGGTGATTTTAAGTTGTGAATCAACTGAACTGTGAGTCTGCAATGTACATGCAATAAATAATTTGTTAGCCCTTAATGACAATGCAATGAGTTGTTTGGAAATTTGGTGGCCTGCACTCTGCTTGAAATGCTATGAAATTGAATTTGGTGGCATGCAC
>NC_073382.1:30936587-31071587 GCF_028641065.1 Leucoraja erinaceus | reverse complement strand
TTCATCATTGGCTTATTATAGAATGTTCGGAATGTGGATTCCCTCGACCATCCTGCTGTGTTCAGGATGAGGTCAATAGACACATCCATCCTAGCTGCCGTTGATGTGGAGGCTGCCCTGGTGGAATGAGATTTAAATGTGTTAATATCTATCCCAGCAGCTTCCAATACCTGTTTTAGCCATCTTGAGATGATCTGGCTTGTTACCCGGCCATGAGGTTTTTTGTGGCTGACCCATAAGGCTTGTTCACTCCCTCGGATGTTATGGGTTGTGTCGATATACTGTATTAGGTGGGTCACAACACACAACCGTGGCTCTGGTGGGTAGGCCCGGAATACCACTAGTGAATTGGATGTTCCTGGCCTGCTTTGTTTTACCAGACCTTGTAGAATGAATGTTATCTGGTCTGGCATTGTTTTCATGTTGTCCAGTCTCAATTTGTGTAGCGACTGGACCCTTTGAGCAGACACCAGTGCCATCAGCATGAGCGTCTTCAGTGTTGATTGCTCGAGGCTGAGGGATCTAGCTGGTGGCCTTTCCCGGAGGTATGTCAGTACGACACTGAGGTCCCAAATATGAGTATACCTGGGCTTGGGGGGCTTGATGTTATAAATGCCCCTCATCAGTTTAACCACCAGTGGATGTGACCCCATTGGCTGATGTCCTGCTGGTCTGAGGTAAGCGGAGAGGGCACTACGTGCCGTGTTGATGGCACTGTAGCTGATCCCTTCATGATGGTGTAGGTAGGCCAGGAACTCCAGTACGTTGGCTACTGTGGCTGTTTCATATGAAGTCCCTGTTTCTTTGCAGTACTTCTCCCATTTCGTGATGCTGGTTAAGTACTGCCTCTTGGTAGATGTTCGCAGGGATGCTGACATGGTGGTGATGGTTTGTTCCGATATTCCCAGGTCCAGGTAGGGTCTGTTCAGAATCTGCAACCCAGGAGTTTGATGTCTTGATGGCATGGGTGGCTTGTGCCTGACACTGGGTGAATCAATAGTCCTGGATGACTGGGAAACACCATTGGTGATTCCACCACCATGTCATGTAGTACTGGGAACCATGGTTGTGTAGGCCAGTCGGGTACCACCAAAATACCAGAAGCCGAGTCCATCTGGATTTTGCGAAGTACCCGACTGATGAGGCAGAAGGGAGGAAAGGCATAGAAAAATAACTTTCTCCAATCCAGCGTGAAGGCATCTACCGCTGCTGCCTCTGGATCTGGTTCCCAAGCGACATACATAGTTAATTGGTGATTTAGTCTTGATGCAAATAAATCGATATCTGGCGTTCCATATTGCTTGACAATTTTAGCAAATGCTTTAGGATTTAACATCCATTCGATGTTGTCATTGAATTTGCGTGACCTGGTGTCTGCCACTGTGTTTAGCTTACCGGGTAGATAGGTAGCTGAAAGCCAAATATGTCTTTCGACACACCATTGCCAAATCATATTGGCCAATTTGTCGCATGATAAAGATTTCATGCCGCCCATATGGTTAATATAAGCCACCACCGTAGTATTATCTATTTGTAATCGAACATGCAAGTGCTGCATATTTGATGCATATGCTTTTAAACCATAAAAGGCGCCCAACATTTCTAAATAGTTAATGCCCAGTGTAGATAGTAATGATGATTCTGAGTTAGTCCATCTACCCACCTGTGCTGGATATGGAGTTAGTTGCTCCCCAGCCTTGAGCACTGGCATCTGTTTGAAGAACTAAAGTAGGATTAGTAATGATAATAGGACTACAACTATGCCAAATATTTTGTGTCCACCACTGTAGCTCTGATATTGCTTCAGTGGGTAACATCATGACCCGATCAGTGACCATTATGTTGTTTTAGTGCCTGCACCTTTGCTCTTTGTAAATTTTGATAATGCAAAAGTCCAAATTGTATAGCCGGAAATGCTGCTACCATTTTACCAATTACTGTTGCTACTTGTCGAATAGTTGGTCTTTTGTTGACTATTAAATTATTGCATGATTGTGCTAATGCAATCATCTTTTCCCTTGGCAGGGTAATAGTCATTTGGACTGAGTTAATTGTGAACCCCAGGCAGTCCATGATAGAGGATGGATTTAACTTGGATTTATCTGGATGTAGGATGAATCCCAGAGTTTCAAGGAGCTGTTTTGTAGCTAATACTGCTGCCACAGCTAATTCCATAGTTTTTCCTACTATGAGGATGTCATCCAAATATGCCATGACTATATGTTTTTGTTTCCTTAATATTGCCATGGCTGGCTTTAATATTTTTGTGAATAATCTTGGGGCTGACGTGAGCCCATTAGGCAAAGCTTTGTACTGCCACAGCTGCCCCATCCAGATAAATTTTAGGTATCTGCTATAATCCTTATGTATGGGTACCAGATAGTAAGCATCCTTGAGGTCAATGATTGCCATATAGTATCCTTTGGAAATCAATTGTCTAGCCGTCACAAATGTTTCCATTTTGAAATGTATATACTTAACAAACTTGTTTAGGGATGTTAAGTCAATGATGATGCGGCATCCACCATTTTTTTTTTTTTGTTTTGGTAAATATATTGGATACAAATTCCAAGGGTTCATGTTTGGTCTTTTCTATGACCCCCTTGTTTATGAGCCTCACCAGTTCAGCTTGTCCCTCCCGTTGCTCTTTTTTGGAGGGAGAAAATACCCTTTTGGGCCAATGTTGAACTGGCGTTGTTGTTTCTGATATAAACTGAATTTTATATCCTCCAATGCTGTTGAGTATATACTTATCACTGGTGATCATTCCCCATGCTTTCTTAAACAAGTGTAACCTCCCCCCTGTTAGTAAAGCACCCTTATTCTCTATATGCTGGTAGGAACCAGATCCACCTACCTCCATGGTTATTTTGTCTTTTCTGGTTTCTTTGTGTTTTGTTCTGTCGACGTGCTGGCGATGTTGGGGGGAGGCGCATTTTCCAGGGGGTCCGCGGCGGGCCCTGATCTATAAAAGATCTTTGGGGATAATGCGGCCCCAAGCTTTCACCAGTCCCATATTCCAGACGTCGACTGGTGGATGCCGTGGGGTGCTGCCGCTTGGGTATCAGAAGTCGTGGTTTGCTCGTCCCGGGGCCTGCCCTCATGAGGCCGAAGGTTTTTGATGCCTCTTCCGTGTCCTTCAGCTTCTTGTTCAGGTCTCTCCCAAACAGCAATGAGTCAGCCTCCGCAGCTGGGGCTTTGCATAAGCCAGCAAATTTGGGATTGAGGGTAGGTCTTATATTTTCCCTCCGGAGATTGTTCAGCTCGAATTGAGTGGTACACATCAATGCCAGCACATCCTACTGGTGTGTACTCATCTCCGTTGTCTCCACAGAATCAGCAAAGGCTGTGATAGCTGACATCAGGAGCCTTAGGATCCGCTGTAGCTTTAGTTCTTGTGCCCGAATAGGGGCCCCCACATTTCCCCAGATTTGGCTGTTGAGGCTTTTAACCTTAAGGGCCTCACAGTTGTCTGGTGCGGTATGTTCTTCCAGCACCTGGGCGAGCACCTTTTCCTGTAGAGGCTTGTTGGACAGGTGATTGATACTGGCTGCCATTTTTGGCTCCAGAGGTGCTCCAGCCCGTGGGGTTGCTACGAAGCGGTCCACCACACCCAGCAGCTGTTCCTGTTCCTGCACCCCATGCATACTCCCAATTTCTTCCGCCTGCCCCTGTTCCAGACCAGCCCTGCCCTGGTCACCAATGCTAGCCTCCTGCTCCAGCCCATGGTATGAGGTAGCAAAGGGCAGTGCCTGACACGACACTATCGAGGAGGTACCTGTCCTGTCTCCCCGGGAGCGCTGCTGTTCCCGGTGGACCATCTCCTCCAGGAGCTGCTGAATGCAGCTCAGGCGGCTGTCTCTCCTCCGTTTTGGGGAGGACATTTCCCCCTCCGATGAGTCGGATTTGACCGGCCGATTGGTCTTTCTGGACGCTTTCCCAGTCCGCCGTGCAGGCTCTGGCGTGACTGGGTCAGGCCCGGTCTCGGGGATAGCGAATAGCTAAGAGAGCGCCGCTGCCGCCGGTTGCTGCCCCGCTGGAATTGGACGCTCCTCTGGTGGAGTTAAAGCGCGGGCAGTTCTGTATGAGAGCTTTCTGCGTTGAGACATTCTTGCACTCTGCAAAACACTAAACGCCACTCTCCTTCGTTAAGTCCCAACGCACCGTCTACTTACCTGACGGTCCGTTTTAAAGCGCACCTGGAGAGCCTGACTCCAGCTGCCGCCGCTGTTGCACTGCTGGCGTAATGCCGCGCCTGCGCACTGAGCGGGTTCTTCATGTAGTCACTCACGTGACTCCGAAGTAAAATCACAGAGCTTTGAACTCTTCACGAAATCACTCACGTGACTCCAAAGTATAATGGTAAGATTAAACGAGAAATTACCAGTTTGAAATTTGATCTTTATTTTATGAGGAGTTACGTTGGTGATTACGTGCCCACCACGCCCAGCCCTCTCTCTCATAAAAAGGTAATTTCCTGGTAGTTTCTCATGTTGCTGATCTTACAATGTTACTTCGACCTGCTGTTATCTGTGATTTCATACCGCTGCCTTGAAGATTGAGGCGCATGCGTACTGCACGGGGTTCTTCACGTAATCACCAACGTAATTCCTCATAAAATAAAGATCAAACTTAAAACTGGTAAGTTCTCGTTTAATCTTACCATTTTACTTCGGAGTCACGTGAGTGATTCCGTGAAGAGTTCAAAGCTCTGTGATTACAATTAATGTTCAGAGTTTTGTCCGAGCCAAGTTTAATAGCCTGTTGGCTGTTGGGAAGTAGCTATTCCTGAACTTGGTCGTTGCAGTCTTCAGGCTCCTGTACCTTCTACCTGAAGGTAGCAGGGAGATGAGTGTGTGGCCAGGATGGTGTGGGGCTTTGATGATACTGCCAGCCTTTTTGAGGCAGCGACTGCAATAAATCCCCTTGATGGAAGGAAGGTCAGAGCCGATGATGGACTGGGCAGTGTTTACTACTTTTTGTAGTCTTTTTCTCTCCAGGGTGCTCAAGTTGCCGAACCAAGCCACGATGCAACCAGTCAGCATGCTCTCTACTGTGCACCTGTAGAAGTTAGAGAGAGTCCTCCTTGACAAACCGACTCGCCGTAATCTTCTCAGGAAGTAGAGGCGCTGATGTGCTTTCTTGATAATTGCATTAGTGTTCTCGGACCAGGAAAGATCTTCAGAGATGTGCACGCCCAGGATTTGAAGCTCTTGACCCTTTCAACCATCGACCCGTTGATATAAACGGGACTGTGGGTCCCCATCCTACTCCTTCCAAAGTCCACAATCAATTCCTTGGTTTTGCTGGTGTTGAGGGCCGGGTTATTGTGCTGGCATCATATGGACAGTTGCTCGATCTCTCTTCTATACTCTGACTTGTCCCCATCAGTGATACGTCCCACAACAATGGTGTCGTAGCGAACTTGATGATGGAGTTTGCACTATGACCGGCTATGCAGTCATGTGTATAGAGTGAGTACAGCAGGGGGCTGAGCACGCAGCCTTGAGGTGCTCCTGTGCTGATTGTTATCTAGTCTGACACATTTTCACCAATACGAACAGACTGTGGTCTGAGAATGAGGAAGTTGAGGATCCAATTGCAGAGAGATGCGCAGAGACCCAGTTCTGCGAGTTTGGTAACCAGCTTGGAGGTGATGATTGTATTAAATGCCGAGCTGTAATCAATGAAACCAACCTGACATATGAGTTTTTGTTGTCCAAGTGGTCCAGAGCGGAGTGGAAGGCCAGGGAGATCGCATCCACCGTTGATTTTTTGTGGTGGTAAGCGAACTGCAGTGGGTCCAGGTTTTTGTCGAGGTAGGAGATGATTTGCACCATGATCAACCTCTCAAAGCACTTCATCACCTCAGGTCGATAGTCATTGAGGCACGTCACCTTACTCTTCTTGGGCGCTGGTATAATTGATGCCCTTTTGAAGCCGGTGGGAACCTCAGACCTCAGAAGTGTGAGGTTGAAAATGTCCGTAAAAACTCCAGCCAGTTGGTCTGCACAGGTTTTTAGAACACAACTAGGTATACCATCAGGTCCAGGCACTTTTCGAGGGTTCACCCCTCTGAAGGATTAAACACAAGAAGAATCAGCAGCACCATTATTGTTATCTTTCCAGTTACAGTTCTGAAGGATACACATCTAAAGTAAATGGAAGCATCAAAGCTTAGGCAATGCGATAACTGAGTAATCTTTGCGCTATGCTGATGGAAATTCTGATTGCTCATGGCAAGTGTCAAATATCCATAGTTCTGCAGAACCTTGACCAGCAAACTGTAAAACGACTTGATTCCACACAGAGTCTTTTACTATAACTGTTTATTACATTCACTGATACACACTATGCAATAGCTGTCCGTGGTCATCACTGGAGCTAGAGAGCGAGCTAGAGGTGGGGACACTACAATTATACTGGAGACAATGGGGAGTGGTTAGTGGTGGGGAGGTCACTATGTTAAAGGAACATGCACTGATCTACACAAACATTCAAAGTAAAGTTGACATTTAATAGCAATGTTTTCTGCCCAGACATGCTTGCTCTTGTTTATCTCACTAAGCAAGAGATAAAGGAATGTTTTGGCAGGGAGGTTGAATCCAAGTCAAAAGAGCAAATTATTTGACTTTCAATCAAAAGAGTTGTAAATCAGAATCCTTACTGAAAGCTACTACTACAGTCTCTGATACTTTGACTGGCTCAGCTTCTGATGGTGAACTGGCAAAGGGGCATATTAAATCAGAGATACTATTTGAATTTACCGTTACTTCTCCTCAAGAACAGCCTACCTTGATAAAGTTCCGTTCAAAAGTCCCATTTGCCTTGTCCACCATCAATGATTTATCTTTACCTTAAATAGCATGTTGACCAAAACTCACTTCCAAAGCCACATCTACCTTATTCCACATTATCACAGACCTTTGCTTCAACTATTGCACTTCCCTACCTTTTCTGCTACATTGATCTACGTAGAACCTAGAACAGTGCTTGTTTTCTTGGTTCTGATGAAGGGTCTTTTATCTGAAATGCTGAAGCTTTGTCTTTCCACAGGTGCTGCCTGACCTTCTGAGATTTCCACCATTTTCTGTTTTTATAGCAAATAGAATAGTTGAATGCGTGGCTAAGAATGAAATATGAGATATGTTGGATTGAGACCATGGATCAATAAAAACACGGAACATAAATGTTAGGGAATTATGATGGCTGCAAAGCAAAATTCACTGTGGAACCATATAAAGGATTTTGCACATCAGTAAAGTAAAACAAATTGCAAGATATTAAAACAGTGCAATGCTGCTTGATAATTTTGTAAAGAGTTGATAAGCTGCCTCTCACAGAGCGTTATCATTTTTTTGGGTGATACAATTCAGTTTGTTCTTTCACTGTTTCTTTTATTTCAGCACATAAAAACACCAATGAGATTTTGAGTTTATGACAAGGAATGTCTTCAATGTATAAGAGGTTTCTTTTGAAGCCAGCGCAGAATTCATAAGCAAACAAACTGAGTTCAAAAGATTGTAGAGGCTTTAAACTGTGGCTTTCTTCGGATGTCTTTTCCACCATACTGGACCTCACATTTTCTTTTGAGCATCTTATAAGTAACTTGGTAGTCAGATGGTGTACTGCATTCCTTGAGGAATTTGCTTGCATTTATATGTGTGTTAAATTCAACTTCAGAAAATTCCTTCCATTGAAGTTACAATGTTAACACATATTGTTTAATTGGTGCGTGATAGAAGGCAAATTTCCAAATCAATGTCACTATAATCCAAATTAATAAATCAATATGGGAGTTTCTATCCATCAAGTTTCTTCAAACAATTTGAACCAAACAAATCAGAAAATGCCACAATCCACTGGTCCCAATTTTCTTGCTTATCCCATTATTGTCAGCATGCCAGTCTGCAATCAATTGATCATAAGCCTATATTATTGGCTAACTAGAACTTATGAAAACTGCTAGGGACGTAGGAAATAAGCCAACAGTGTAATCCCCCAAATAGCAACCAAACAGTGGAATTGTTCTTTCTTGAAGGGAAAGAACAATTTCTCTATTCTGATACAAAAAACACACAATGATTATTTGACAATGTGTCTTTGAATATTTGCTCCTTGATATTTCCTGCGTGTTAATTAATTCTTGGAATGGTTGAAGTATTTATATTAAAATATAGACCCTACAGCCTTTACTTCAGTCAGTTAGTCAAATTGTGAATTTATTTAACTTATTTTAAATGGCCATTGTGTCAAGCATTAAATCAGGCAATCCTGCTATTGATAGCATATTTTGTGTTTATAGATTTTATATATATATTTTCTATTGTTTCGGGGTTTTATTTGGGTAGTTTAATAGATGGTATTATTCTTATTCTGTGTATAGTCATCCTCAACACATTTTCCTTGACTATAAAGGCTCTAAAGACTTGTACTGATCCTGACTGCTATCCAAATGCGCCGTTATTACATCGTTAATAATCAACTCCAACATCTTCCCCACCACTGTTGTCAGGCTAACTGGTCCAGAATTCCCTGCTTTCTCACTCCCTCCTTTCTTAACAAGTGGGAGCTACCCTCCAATCCACAGGAAATGATCCAGAATCTATGGAACATTGGAAAATGATCACCAAATTGCCCACAAGATCAAGAGCCACCTCCTTGAGTACCCTAGGATGCAGATCATCAGGCCCTGGGTATTTAGCAGCCTTCAGTCCCATCAGTCTACCCAACACCATTTCCTGACTAATGTGAATTTCCTTCAGTCTCTCTGTCACCCTAGGTCCTCTGTCCCCTAGTACATCTGGGAGTGTGTTTGTGTCTTCCTTATGGGCCTGTTCCATTTACGCGACATTTTCAGCGACTGCCGGCACCCGTCATAGGTCGTTGCATGTCGGCGAATATATTCAACGTTGAAAATCCAGCGGCGACCAGAGCAAAGTACGACTCTTTGGGCGACTACTCGTGACGATACAGGCTTCACCCTGCGACATATCGCCGGGGTGTTGCCTGTATGGTCGTGAGTAGTCTCCTCAGTCGCCCAAAGAGTCATAGCATCTTTCTGGTCGCAGCGGGATTTCAACATGTTGAAAATTTTCGGCGACCTGCAACGACCTATGACAGGTGCCAGCAGTCGCTGAAAAAGTCGCATAAGTGGTACAGGCTCATTAGTGAAGACAGAACCAAAATACCTGGTCAATTCGTCTGCCATTTCTTTATTCCACATAATAAATTCACCTGTTTCTGTCTTCAAGGGACCTACATTTGTCTTAACTGATTTTTTCCTCTTCACACACGTAAGAAACTTTTACTATCCTCCTTTATATTCTTGGCTAGCTTACCTTCGTACTTCATCTTTTCTCGCCGTATTGCCTTTTTAGTTATCTTCTGTTGATCTTTAAAAGTTTCCCAATCCTCTGCCTTCCCGCTCATCTTTGCTATGTTATACGTCGTCTCTGTTATTTTTATACTGTCCTTGATTTCCCTTGTCACCCACAGTCACCTCTTACTCCCTTAGAATCTTTTTTCCCCTTTAGAATGAAATGATCTGGCATCTTCTAGATTATTCCCAGAAATACCTGCCATTGCTGTCCACTGTTATCCCTGCTGGAGTCCCTTTCCCGTCAACTGGTTGTACAATGTGTTAGCTTGATTTTATAGTAAGTTGTACATTAAAAAATAATCATAACCTAATGCAACATTAGGTCTGTCACTTCAGAACAAGATTGAAAAAGAAAAGTACCTTTTGGATCAGATGATAAAAAGTCTAATTTGGCTGTTCATATTGACATAAAATCTTCCATGGCATCTGTGAAGGACATTTTGATGCCTCAGTCTATACTCGTACTTCAAAAGCAAGGCTAAAAAAAGTAATCATTTATTTATCTTATTGTTTATTCTGAGGGCCTGTTTGTGTGCTAATTAGCTCCCACATATGCCTAGGTGAAAAACCAAATAACTTATGAGCTTTCAACATCTTCAGGGCATCTAGACATGAAAATGCTCCATAAATATGTCTTAAATTCTCTCTCTCTTATTTATCACAGGCATGAAATTTAACTGCTATTGCATATGAGCTCCATTGTGGTAATGGTGTGTATTTTAAGATATTTTCGAGTAAACATGCATTTTGATTTAATGGTTCTATATTACAAACATACATATTATATCATTATGGTAGAAATAAATCAGTAATTCAACCCCGCTAACATGAAGAGTTTCCTCTTAAGCTCAAAATCTGATCAGATGAGAATAATAGGTCCTTCTTCCAATGAACATTGAGGGCAACTCAACTCCTTGCCGCACACAGTAGAAGAAGCCAAAGTCAACGTTAAAGTCGAAGTATCCTTTATTGTCATTCAGACCTTTCGGTCTGAACAAAATGTTGTTGCCTTACAGTCATACATATAATAAAAATACCAAAAACACACAATAAACACAAATTTAACATCCACCACAGTGAGTTCACGAAGCACCTCGTCACTGTGATGAAAGGCAAAAGTCTTAAAGTCTTTGTCTCTTTCCTTCTTGTTCTCCCTCTACGCTGAGGCAATCCAGGCTTCCGATGTTATGACCCCCCTGGGTGATGGTAAGTAAGTCCTGCGGCTCCACCGTGCTCCGCGAACAGGCCGGTTCAAACTCCGTGGCCCGGGGTGGTCTAAGCTGCTGAAGCTGCCGCCCTCCAGTCCAGCAGACAAAGCTGTTGTTGCGGGAGCTCCGGAAAAACAGGTCACCAACCTGTGACCTGCGGGCTCCCGACGATATCGCCCACTGGGCCCTGGGCCGAGCCTCCAAAGTCAGGTCCGCCGCCGGTACGCCAGAGCGCCACAACAGCTCCAAGACGGGCTGCCACCGGAACGCCAGAACACCAGAACGCCGGGATACCGGGATGCCGGAACGCCGCCACAGCTCCAAGTCAGGCTGCTGCCGGAACAATGGAACACCGGAACGCGAGCTCGTTTCTTTTCGCGCAAGCAACAGCCTGAAGAACCTGTGGAATGTTTTATTGCCGACCTCCGCTATCTATCCCAGCGCTGTCATTTTGGTGAGTTGTGTGACCAGCTCACGCAGGACATGTTAGTTACTGGCATGCTAGACCAGAAGTTGCGGTCTGATTTATTACGGAGGCCTGACCTCACGTTGAACGAAGCTGTGCTTGTCGCATTGCTGAGGTTGTTACTCCGTTTCGTGGGGAGAGAGGATCTGGGAACCGTGCCGTTAGTGTGGCTGCTCTGTCTGTGCCGCGGCAGCCACCAAACAGTTTTAAACCACAGCCTCGCCCAGCTCCTGCCCCTCGCCCTCAGAGTGCCAGGAAGTGCCCCAATTGTGGGTATGGACATTTGCCACAGTCTCCGTGCCCTGCTTATGGAAAAGCCTGCAACTATTGCAGAAAACAGAACCACTTTGCGGCGGTATGTCGTTTCCGTGGGAACGCCGCTCAGCCTCCTCGCCAGGTGTTTAGCAATCTCCAGAGGATTGAAAGTGTCCTTGATTCTCAGTACATTGAGGAGTCAGCCCCCGAGTCAGACTCCAGCATCTCTATGGGGGATGCCAGTGTTTACGCTCTGCTGCACAACCAGACTCGACTCCCTGATCCGTCGGTGCTAGTTACTGTTAATGACAAGACCTTCACTGCGAAATTGGACACTGGTGCAAAGGTCAGCGTAATTTCAACATCACTCTTCCACCAGATAAGGTCTAATGAAAGTTTGACTGCAGATCGCTCTGTGCTCCGAGCGTACGGAGGGGAGGAACTGACACCTGTGGGGAGGGTAACTTTTCACTGCAAGCTACAGAAGACATCTCGTGACCTGTCGTTTTTTGTGTTGGATTGTGATTGTGTACCTCTGCTGAGCAATCAGGCATGCCAGGATCTGGGTCTGGTTGCTTTCGACAGCACAGTCCATGAGGTGAGGGTGGTGTTGGACCCTGTCTCTGAATACCCTGACCTCTTTGATGATCAGCTCGGTAAGCTGCCGCTCGTATATAAAATTACTACTGGTTCCTCCATAACTCATAGGGTTTCTTTCGCGATGAAAGACAAAGTTAAAGCAATGCTGGACAAAATGGTAAACTTGGGGGTGCTAGAAGCTATCAGTAAGCCCACTATCTGGGTGTCTACGATGGTTGCCACTATAAAAAAAGGGAAGAACGAAATTCGGGTCTGCATCAACCCGAAGGACTTGAACACTGCCATTAAGCGGCCCCACTACCCTATGCGGACTGTCGAGGATGTTGCTGCCCAGGTTGGTCAAGCCACCGTATTTTCAGTTCTTGATGCCAGGAGTTCGTTTTGGCAGATTCCACTGCACAGTCAGTCAACTGACTTGACAGCTTTTGCAACGCCATTTGGGAGGTACAAGTTTTTAAGAATGCCTTTCGGGATAAACTCGGCTAGCGAAGTCTTCCAGCGCTCCATGGAGCAATTGTTTGCCGGGCTACCATGTGCCATCATTGTCGATGATATCCTCGTGTATGGTCGGGATGTCACGGAACACGACCAAAATCTCCGACGGGTCCTCGACCGGGCTCGCCAGATAAACCTCAAACTAAACCCGTCCAAATGTAGGTTCCGGTTGTCTGAAGTGTCGTATGTCGGCCACATCTTTACCTCTCGTGGCCTGAAACCTGACCCTAACAAAACTGCTGCCATCTCCGAGTTCCCTGCACCTGTTGATGTCGCGAGCCTGCAGCGGTTTCTCGAGATGGTAAACTATCTGGGCAAGTTTGTTGTGCGTCTCAGTGAGCTCAGTGCGCCGCTGTGCCTCCTGACAAAGAAGGATGTTGCCTGGTCATGGAGTCCGCAGCACCAACAGTCATTTGACACTGAAAAAAATGCTGGTCAACACTCCGGTTCTCCGGTTTTTCGATCTCCGACTCCCAATTGTGGTGACCTGCGATGCCTCTCGTTTTGGTCTCAGTGCAGCCTGCATGCAACTTTGTGATGGAGATTCTCTGCTGCCTGTCTCGTTTGCCTCTCGTACCATGACGGACACGGAGCAAAGGTATGCTCAAATTGAAAAGGAGCTCCTTGCTGTGGTGTTTGCGTGCTCCAAGTTCCGGGACTTTCTCTTTGGGGTTCAGTTCACAGTAGAAACAGACCACCAGCCGCTGGTTACGATATTAAACAAACCTATTCATGCTGCCCCGGCCCGTCTGCAGCGGATGATGCTACAGCTACAGCGGTTCGAGTTCAACATTGTGTACAGGAGGGGTACCGAGATGCATGTTGCCGATGCTCTGTCGAGGGCACCTCAGTCCTCCTGTGCCCAGCATCCATACGAGCAGGAAGACCTGCACGTTCTTAATGTGAATTTTGTCCCTTCAAAGCAGCTGCGGTGCCTGCTCGAGCACACTGCTGCTGACCCTGACTTGCAACAGCTGTCTGCTGTCATTATGCGCGGGTGGCCCCGCAAGCCTAACTCTCTGCCTGCTTTCTTCCTGGTTCGGGATGAGCTTGTGGTTCGGGAGGGTATCGTCGTGAAAGGTCACAAGGTGGTGATCCCTGCCTCGCTCTATGATGCTTACTACTCTGCTGCTCATTTGGGGCATCCGGGTGCTGACGCTACCGTTGCTCATGCTCAAGGGCAGTACTATTGGCCTGCCATGGCCAAGTATATCAAGGCTCGAGTGGCGGCGTGCTCCGAGTGCAACTCCATGGCCCCTCACCAGCAGCGCCAGCCCCTGTTGCAGCAGCCGGCCCCTGACATGCCCTGGTCTTCACTGGCTGCAGATATTTTTGAGTGGCGTGGGAAGCACTACCTGATGTTAGTGGACTCGTATTCATCCTGGTTTGAAGTGGACCTTCTTCCCACCATCACATCGGAGATGGTCATCGGCAAGCTGCGACGTAACTTTCCTGCCTTTGGTTCCCCGGTCAAGCTCCAGACTGACAACGGCCGTCAATTTACAAGCGCTGAATTTGCTGCCTTCGCTACCAAATGGAACTTTACTCACTTTACTAGCAGTCCTGAATTCCCTCAGAGTAACGGCCTGGCTGAACGTGCTGTGCGCAGCGCGAAGACGTTGCTGGAGCAGTCTCGCTTGTCAAACTACGATTTTTATCAGGGACTGTTAAATCTGCACAATGTGTCTAGAGATGGTGTTTTGGGTTCACCTGCTCAGCGGCTCATGTTCCGTGTCCTCCGGCCGCCAATGCCAATCGCTCAGCAGTCGCTGGTCCCGGTGGTACGCCACCCTGACGCGGTCCACCGCCGTATTTCTCAACGCCACGAAATCCAGCGCCGGTCCCACGACAAGTCTTGCCGCCCCTTACCTCCCCTCACAACGGGTCAGGTTGTCCGTAAGCAGACACCTACCGGGTTTTCCAAGCTTGCCACTATAGTAGGGGTGGCAGACTCGCCTCGTTCCTATTTAGTAGACTACGAGGGCACTGTGTACCGTCGCAGTCGCCAACATCTGTTAGCTGTCCGGGAGCCTGCGCCCCCGCTTCCATTCCCGGAGCCTCCCTCTCCGTGGCTAGACTCTCCTCGGATTGTGGATTGTTGTGCCCCTACCGCCTACGGTCCTGTTTCAGCTCCCCGGCCGGTTCGTGCCCCTACTTCTTCTTCGTGCCTCTCACGGTGCCTCTTCTTTCTTCTTCTTCTTCTTCTTCTTCTTTTCAGCTTCTTCTTCTTCTTCTTCTTCTTCTTCTTCTCTTCACGTCTTTCGCCTACTGGTTCTTCTTCTTCTTCTTATCCGCCTCGGGAGTCGCCACCTCGCAGTCCACCGGTTACTGGCCAGTCCCCTGTTTTTCTGTCTGATCCGCCGTCCCCACATTGTTCTCCGCCTCTGCCTCTCTCTTTTGGGGGAGGGGAGTGAGGGTGAGGGTGCTGTACGGACCCGCTCAGGTAGAGTTGTCCTGCCCCCTGATCGGTATGGCGATTTTGCTTAATATTGTGCTTTTTGATAATTGATACTGTTACTATGTTGCAGGTTTGTATAATTACCCTGCTGCTGTTTATTCTACGGGAAAGGATGTAGATGGTTATGCATGCAACCAAATATGTAGTTACCTCATTACCATATTGACACTCCCACCTTATGTAGTATAACTGTAGTATCTGCATGCACCCTCCCCCTGTAGGTTCCAGTACGTGTGTAGACCAGTTGTGGTCAGTGCTGGGACGTGTGGATGTAGTGTCTTAATAAAGACTTAGTGAAGGACTAAGGACTACGTCTAAGATCCTTTACACAGATTATTATCTAAATGGTGTCAAGTTGGAAAAAGGGGAAGTACAACGTGATCTGGGGGTCATTGTTCATCAGTCACTGAAATTATGCATGCAGGAACAGCAGGCAGTGAAGAAAGCGAATGGCATGTTGGCCTTCATAACTAGAGGAGTTGAGTGTAGGAGCAAAGAGGTCCTTCTGCAGTTGTACAGGGCACTAGTGAGACCACACCTGGAGTATTGTGTGCCGTTTTGATCTCCAAATTTGAGGAAGGGTATTCTTGCTATTGAGTGAGTGCAGCGTAAGTTCATAAGGTTAATTCCCGGGATGGCAGGATTGTCATATGTTCATAGAATGGAGCAGCTGGGCTTCTATGCTCTGGAATTTAGGAGGATGAAAGGCAATCTTATTGAAACATATAAGATTATTAAGGGATTGGACATGCGAAGCTGGAAACATGTTCCCGATGTTGGGGAAGTTCAGAACCAGGGGCCACAGTTTAAGAATAAGGGTTAGGCCATTTATAACGGAGATGAGGAAAAACTTTTTCACCGAGAGAATTGTGAATCCATGGAATTTTCTGCCTCAGAAGGCAGTGGGGGCCAATTCTCTGGAGGCGTTCAAGAGATAGTTAGATAGGGGTCTTAAAGATAGCGGAGTCAGGGGATATGGTGATGAGGCAGGAACAGGATACTGATTGTGGATGATCAGCCATGATCACATTGAATGGTGATGCTGGCTCAAAGGGCTGAATGGCCTACTCCTGCATCTATTGTCTATTGTCTATTGAGTCTCGACTCTGGACAAATATTTCAGTCTTTCTTGAACCATCCATAATCACCATTGCGAAAAAAGATCAACATGGGTGTTCACTTCACCACTTACAAAAGTTATCACTGTATAACCTTGTTTTTTTGGCTATTATTATTATGAACTCACAGATGAAAGAGCTGCAGTGGTCTCTCTATAGTCAGCTCTTTGATCATGTACATTGCAATCTTATTCCAATTGAATCCAAACTTTTCTCAGTTAGCTCCATTCTGATGCTGAAAAAACAAAGCAACCAGCTCCCTGCCAGTAATGATCAGTTCCTGATTGACATCACACAGTGCCCCAAGAACAATAATCTGGCTCCATCCACAGCACAGTTCATTATTCACTCAACTTCACAGTTTGCTCCACTGTGACATGGTAAGCATCATCTTGAGACTCTAAAGAGGCACAATAACTTAGAATGGGCACTGTCTGCATCTGTTTTTGGCACTATAACATCAGAATTTCGATGCTAGCTAGCAGAAATATGTATACCATTTTCAGACTCAAAATAACGAGCCCCAATCTCTGTGCATAGCTAGAGAGAAACATCTCCATGCTCCTTGCGATCACTTGCAATTTGTCAGCAATCCAGAAAATGTACCAAGCATTTAATTTTGTATCTTCACTAATGTTTTTGGTTGTGCTTCCTTGTTATATTTTTCATTGTAGCATCCATGACTACACTAATGTATGGGTTTTCCCTCTGCAACCAGCACCCTCTAGCTTCCATTTACCTTCTGCCGAATTGTCAATCACCTGTCCTGGGTATCCCTCCTCATGAAAAGTTCCTCCAATCTTGTCTCTTTCAACTCACAAAAGACAAGGACTCAACAAATACTTTGCTATACAAGACCCAACATAGAGTTTTATTCAGTCTCGTTAGAGATCATTGACTAACATTGTCTCTTTCATTCTTTGCCAGCTTTTCAGCAATAGAAAAGTTAGAACAACAGGGAATAATCTTAAAAGACAGAGTGACAGCTGCTAGGTCTTTTATCATTCCCCTTCATGAAGGATAGCTCGTAGTCCTGTTTTGTACAATGTGGCAGTTGTCTCTTGAATGCCAGTGACCGGGAGATTCAAGTTACATTCTCAGAACTTTCACTTTTTTGATGAGAACCAGTCTGGTCAGAGGAATCTTAACTTGAAGGGACCATTGCTTTCACCACATGACTCCTTGTGCTGTGGCTTTCAAAAAGTATATTCATTTCACTTGATGATGCATAGACAGGATGAAAATGCCAAGAAAGGAGCTGATAAACTTAATTGAGCATTTGGGGCAGCTTTGCCATGAAATATGGGAGACAAGGTGCACTGTCGTAGAGATATAATAGCACGGAAAAAGGCTCTGCAGTGTACCAATCCATGCCAAACAGTAAGCATCAATTTATCCTAATCCCAAGATTTAAAATTTCTGGGAGCGATCACCCTTGTCTTGGAGGAGCACCTCTAGATTATGAAAAGGTGGCTGAAGTGGAATGTGCATGCAATCTATCAACACCTAGACTTTGGTGAAGCAAGCAAGTCCATTAGCTTTTAAGCCTCAGTCTCCATGGAAACAGATGTTTCGGAAGTGCTTTCCCCTGAGCATGAGGAGCCTCCCTATGGCTGTGCTGAGCAGCAAACTATGGCATGTCATCTGTTGCTACGTATGCTGCTTAGAGTGATAATAATCTTGACCTCCATGAGTAAAGCAGTCTAGCTACTGGTTGTGTTCCAGGGTTTGTCAATGCAGAAATGTGCAAATAGCTATTATAGTTGTCCTGGAAAATCTTGATTTCTAGCAACATGTTTCCTTGGACTGGTCCAGATAGGCTTTTTTTCTTAGGGCCCGTAAGTACATCTATAGCATTTCTGTTCAAACACATTTATCCTCCAGCTCAGGTCTGAAAAAGCGTCTCGACCCGAAACATCACCCATTATTTCTCTCCAGAGATGCTGCCTGTCCCACTGAGTTACCCCAGCATTTTGTGTCTACCTTCGATTGAAATCAGTTATTTCCTACAAATATCCTCCCGCTCATATTATATCCAGCAATATTGCCACAGAGTTCCCCTGATAAGGAAGTTTCTGTAAGTTTGTTATGGTAGTGGCATGCAGATAAAAACAGACAAATATTTCATTCAAGCAATTGTCTGAAATGTGGGTCTTCTTTATTTTACAAAAGTACACTGCACATGCTAGAAAATACTTAGAAAGATTGGATTTCAGTTTTCCGTGAGCCAGCCGAGGCAATATTGCTCCTCCTAGCCTCACAGTGAAGACTTTGGGTCCCCCTTGAGCCAAACCACTTGGTTTCCCTAATTGCCCACCACCCCCAATTTTTCTCCTGATCATAGCCATGAATTTCCTTCTCATGGCTTTACCAATTGTTTCAGTTTGGGACCTTTCTTCAGATTTAATGGTGGGGTGGAGGGGAAGAAAGTTGGAAGAGAGCAGGAGCAGGACAAAGCTTGGCAGGTGATAGATGGGAGACACAAAATGCTGGAGTAACTCAGCGGGACAGGCAGTATCTCTGGAAAGAAGGAATGGGTGACATTTCAGGTCAAGAACCTTGTTCAGACTGATGTCAGGGGAGTGGGTGGTACAGCAATAATATGTAGTCAAAGATAGTAAGAGCGGGAAAATGGAGAGGATGGAGATAAAGGGAAAGCAAGGGCTACTTGAAGTTAGAGGTCAATGTTCATATCGCTGGGGAGCAAGCTACCCAAGCGAAATATGACGTGCTGTTCCTCCAATTTGCGCTGGGCATCACTCTGGCAATGGAGGAGGTCAGATTGGGAATGGGGGGAGGAGATGAAGTGCTGAGCAACCGGGAAATCAGGTAGGGTAAGGTGGACTGAGCGGAGGTGTTCATCAAAATGATCACCGAGCCTGTGCTTGGTCTTGCCGATGTACAGAAGTTGGCACCTGGAACAGCTGATACAGTAGAAGAGGTTGGAGGAGGTGCATGTGAACTTCTTCCTTACCTGGAAAGACTGTTGGGGTCCTTGGATTGAGTCGAGGAGGAGGGTAAAGAGATAGGTGTTGCATCTCCTGCAGTTGCAGGGGAAAGTACCAGGAGAGGGAATGGTTTGGGTGGGAAGGGTCAAATTGACCAGGGAGTTGTGAAGGGAACTGTCTCTGTGGAAAGCAGAAAGGTGTAGGGATGGGATGATGTGGCCAGTGGTGGGATCCCGTTGGAGGTGGCAAAAATGTTGGAGGATTTTATGGTATATGCGACGGCTGATGCAACTCTATTCTTGTTGCAAATAAGGGGAGGGGGAGCAAGGGCAGAACTGTGGGATATCGAGGATACCCTAGTGAGAGCCTCATCTATAACGGAAGAGGGGAACCCCCGTTTTCTAAAGAATGAGGACTTCTCCGATGATGTAATATGGAAAACCTTATCCTGGATGCAGATGCGTTGTAGAAGGAGAATAGGGATTAGGGGATTGAGTTTTTACAGGAAGCAGTGTGGGAAGAAGTGTAGTCTAGATACCTATAGGTTTGTAGTAGATGTCAGACAATTGTCTGTCTCCTGTAATGGAGTCAATGAGATCCAGAAACAGTAGGGAGATGTCGGAGATGGTCCAAGTGAATTTGAGTGTAGGATGGAAATTTGTTGTGAAGTGGATGAAGTCAGTGAGTTCTGCATGGGTGCAGGAGGCAGCACCGATACAGTAATCAATGTAGCAATGGTAGCGTTTGGGGACAGGGCTAGTGTACGCCTAGAACAATGATTGTTTGACATACCCTACAAAGAGGCAGTCATAGCTGAAGCCCATGAGAGAGGCCTCATAGATTTTAATAGAAAGGTTAAAAGGGAACTTGCCGTTTGAAGTTTGATCTTTATTTTGTGAGAAGTAGAAATGAGGGATTACGTGAAGAGCCTGCTAGCCCACATGTGCGTCAATCTTTAAAGTAGCTGTATGGAACCACAGACTAGTTGCTGACCTAAGCTATAGAAGGATTAACGAGTTTAGAACTACCGGTTGATCTTTATGAACAGTAGGGTTGGGAGTGGAGGGCACGTAATGCCTCACTTCAACTTCTCACAAAATAATGATCAAACTTCAAACGGCAAATTCTCGTTTAATCTTTCTATTTTATTTCAGTCACATGAGTGACTGAAGACTTCAAAGCTCTGTCGTTTCATGCACTAACCCAAACTGTGTGTGAAACACTTAAACAGATAAACCATTAATGGTAGGAAAAACATAGGTTATTAATATAATGATGCTAATTTGCATACATGCTATTGTTCTTAACCGGACCGTAGTCCCAATAGACTTGAGTTAGACAATAACTCATGCAACACTGTCCAAAATTTTATCTGCAAATAGCCAGACATATTCAACCAAATTTTATAATTTATTAATACGCACTATGTAAGCCTCTTGCTGTATGAAGAATGGGAAAATCCATTCTATTGGCTGCTAATGAGCCATCAGCAATATCTTGAGACTATCGAATAACAAAAAAAGAAACGATCTTTCATCTCAAAGGTACTAGCAAACTCAGAGCACTTGTAAATCTAATGACATCCCCGATCTCTGCTCTGGTGGGTATGCTGTCAACTTCAAATGCACGCAATCCTGCTCATTTTGCTTATGAGATCATTCCCATAACAAGCTATGCTAATGTCAGTTATGACGTAGAGACCAAGCCAGAGATTGAGTAAAGGCTGGCTTCTTTAGGCTGAGATCAGTTGCTGAAAGCATAATCATCTTAAAATACTGCTCCCATTAGGAAAAAGGAGAAGAATATTTGCATAATAATTTACTGATATACATCGCACACTACAATGAGTGTAGGCTACTAGAGTGGTCAAATAAAAGACACCCTGCATAATGTTAGTGAACAGCGGGCGAATAACAAATCATTTATTGTCCAACTTATGGTACTATGGAAAATGACAAAGCAGCACAAGCAATGCCAAATGTGCTATCATATAAACACTTCTCTAGGCTCAAACAGTGAGCCACACAAACCTCTGTTAGTTCCGTTTAAAATTAACTCACATATGTTGTTCACAAGCTACTCATAAAATCGTGCAGAGCTAGCTGCCGAGAAGACAGGCTGCCCCAGCCGTCACTCGTGACTGAGTAAATAATAGTTGCTTCAGCCGCCTTATCATGGCGTGAATGAATAGGCACAATTGGCACTGTTAAATTTCATGTTGCCTCATTTGTAATATCGCAAAAGGTATCTACTGATAACCCATAAGTTTTATCAGCTGCAAATTTTGCATATTACCTAAAACTCGATGACACAATGCCCTTTAATCTGAGTAGGGCAGCATAGGCTTTCACCACTAGCTTTGCTATCGAACCAGCAAAATCTGTGCCTCACCTGTATAAATATGGCAGAGTATGCAACTACAAGATCAATTCTCTGAATCAGTTAAATTGCAGAAAGCCAATCATCCATCTTAAACTGGGTAAGTAAACCTATGATCAGATTAGCCAAATGCTAAACCGATTCGGCCTGCACCATGTTTCTGTAATTTTGAGAAGTATCAGACATATACCCCTCTAGTCCTTGGCCAGACCACTCATTCAGGCACATAGTCAAGTTTGGAGTCATGTTCGGAGTCAGTTCCATACTGATCTCTGACACTCTCTTAGAGTGGGAGAAATAGTGAACCCTGAACCAGGCGTTGCCACATGCGTATGCCTCGGACTGCCTGTGCATGCTTCCATAACACAGAGCATATTTTGTGACACCATCTCCGATAGTCTTTCGAGTGGGAGGATTATTCCAGTCCTGAACCATGGGTAGCTACAGGCATATGGCATGAACTGCCTGTGCATGCTTCCGTAATATGGAGCATAATATATGGCACCATCTCTATCACTTCGAGTGGGAGGACTTATGCAACCATGAACCAGGAGCTGCCTCAGGCATGTGTGCATATACTTTGGCACCATCTCCATCATTCCGTTCATCCGAGTGGGATGAATATGCAACCCTGAACCAGGAGCTGCTGCCTGACATGCCTCCGTAACACGGAACATTTCTTGTGCCACCATCTGATTCATCAGATGTAATAATTGAGACAAACGCCCAATCGCATCTGCCATAGATGTCCCAAATCATCCGACAAGATTTGTCCCACAGACTTGGCTTTGACTTTGCCCCGACTCAGGGTTGTCAGGCTGCTCCCTTCAGCAGCCGAACCGGGACTAGCTGTGCAGATCGGTGATCTGGTTGGTATCATCATTATACTGAACAGACAGGTTGCACCTGCTAGTGACTCCGAGTCCTTGCTCCCTTCTGGAGCCCCAATGGAGTATTACAGGGAAGTACTGGAGCGCCTCTGGCCCCCATAAGACCCGGATGTGCCGGCATTATACTCGGAGTCACCTCTACCCGATAGTCCGCTAGATAGAGTGGTAGAAATACTGCAACCCTGCCAGGTGTTGTCACAGGCAATTACGTTTATATGATTAAAAGAAGCATATCCCATTAAATCAGAGATTTGGCTGCTCTATCGATATCCACATAGTTGGAGTCTTTTATAAAATAATCTCTAACAGTCTCCTCTGGTGAGCAGAAATTACAACGATGCCACCAGGTGTAGCTCCCGCAGGTGTCTGATAGGAACATTTTATTTTTGTTCTAAATCTCCGCAGAGATTGTCAAAAATTGCCATTCCGACTATATTTCAAATAATCATAGGGGGGTATTGGGAAACGTTTTCAATAAGCAATAATCGTGCCTCAGGTAAACCTCATATGATACTGCCACTGCGCAAAGCTGCTCAAAAAAGGCTTCCTAAGCCAGGAGCTCTGGACAGCAATGGCAAGTCCAATTTCACTACACCATTGGTCTATGTGATAATAAATGTCCTTTGTAATTATCATTTTTAATATAAACTTTATTGGCATGATAAGATATATCGTTATATTACTAAAGAATTAAACATGACCTTTGATTGCTATCTACGACAATAGTCACAAACATGACCGAGTAGCAACCGCTATTAATGGCAACTCTATTTATAGCCACCCAAAAATAAAACATACACTATATGCTGCTGCAGCATAGCTGAGCCCCTCAGCTAACAGCAACTATGTTTGAAATTGCTCGGCACTACGGCAGCTGAGCTTACCTGAGCGGTAGCTCCTGGCCAAGGCTATTTTTAACTCACCGGCTGCTAAACCTCCTGCCACAAATTTATGAAATCCTAGCTCCTTACGGAGCCCCACGGCTGCCTCCAAATCTGTCTGCCTGCTCCCGTTCGGAGCTGTGATGCCGGCAGCCATCATTCCAGCTCCTATGGAGCCCCATAGCGGCCACCACTTTTGGCCGCCTGCTCCCGTGCGGAGCTCAAACGGCGGTAGCTGCAAAATTTTTCTCTAGCTCCTTTTGGAACTTCCACGGCGGCCCAAACCCCGGCCACCTCCATAGCTACTCCGGGCCCGCTATCGAAGCGGCCCGCTGGAAATAAAATTGACTTACCTGCCAGAGCAGTTTCGAACTGCTCCGACTCGCGCCATGCGTTAGACGTATTGATGCGCATGCGGGCTGGCGGGCTCTTCACATAGTCACTCACGTGACTTTGAAATAAAATAGGCAAATGATTGAACAAAGGCCAGAGATGAAGATATTGGTGTGAGACAAAATTATTGAAGAGTTGCGAATCGTGAAGCCAGAGGCAGGAATGTACATGGGAGGTGGAGGAGGGCAGGAGGGGAGAGGGGAAAAATATAGATGGATTGGCAACTGATTTCCCAATATCCTTCCTTTTAATATTGGAACTTAGAATGAGGTGTGAAGTGCTTTTTGGGAACATATGTTAACTATGCTAAGAACCAAATCAAAGTATGCAGGAAGCATATGTGCTGTCCTATCATTAATCTGTTGAAAGGCAGATACTATATTTTATGATGCATTTGCTCAGAATCTGCCTTGGTTGTCCTCAATAGGAGAAAAGTTACTCTGTCTCAGATAACAAATGGGCATACTAAAAAAAGTAAAATAAATGATTGAAGAACAATCCTGAAGAATTTGAGGAGAGTCTCAATAAGAACCCTTGTAAGTAATACTGACAGACACTTTCACAAGACAGACCAAAACTGAACATCTGACTGATCAACGAGGTCAAAAGGATGTTTCTCTGTGTAAAACAGCACTTTTACAAAACTGGTGATAAATCAGACATACATCTGTCCAAACTACTCATGTTACAAAAATGCTGAAGCTCGATTCCTTTACAGAAAACAACCAATGGGAAGACTATTTATCATCCACCCAAAATGAAGGGCATCTTTTTATGCTTTTATAAGTGGCCCTATAGTTTCAATATCCCAATACCTCAGAGGGAACCTTCCTTGTCAGCTGATCTAACTAAACTAATTGAAGATGACAGAATGCAGTGGTTACATTTTTTTTTTTGCTTCATGAACACACCATGTAGATAAACAATTTCTACAAAAAGGGCCAGATTTTGCTGGTCAGATCTCTTGGCACAGATTCATTGTTATTTATCTGATCCAGATGTGGATACCCTATCTCCCTAACCCAACACATCCTGACTTCAGACAAACTGGAAGAGATGGCAGAGCTTTTGGAAGCACAGTGTTAAACTCTCTCTGTGAGATGGCTTTTCACTCAATAGTAATTGTAAATAATGTTGAAGATTTCAACTTTGCCGAGTGTTGATTGGATGAGGTATTGAGCCTTGTCTGGGTTTCTTGCAGTCAAAGGTAAATGTTTCTAAGTTGGCTTCCTTGCGAAGTCTGGTTTGAATACAATGTATTGAGCTGCTGTATTATTGGGTTAGGGAAATGTCTGTTATGTATGGGGTTAATTGATATCTGTAATTGGATTATTAAGAGACCACCCCCATGTGGTTCGGCCCCTCGAGTTCCTGGGACATATAAAAGTCCGCTACTAGGAGGTCCAGCATCGATCTTCTGGGAGAGTGCTTGGGACTGCATGAGCTTCTAGAGTGTCTCTGTCTGAGCGAGGCCTAGAGTGCTTGGACAGGCAGATACGAGGATCAAACCCAGAGTGGGATAAGTACAGTAGTTGAACTGCAATGCACTTTTGTTAAAATAAAATGTAGTTGTTTCAAGTGCTTGATTCAGTGTTTTTACTGAAACTAGACTGGGGGGAAGCATAAAAATGAGCAATTTCCATTATTATTATTATTATTATTATTATTATTATTATTATTATTATTATTATTATTATTATACAATATATTAATAATCGTAAACTGTATTGTTATTATTGTAATTGTTAGTAATAATAATAATAATAATAATAATAATAATACTATTATTATTATCTTTACTGATCGATCTTTTAATGAAGGTGGGCAATTATTTTGAATGGGAATGCTGAGGGACAAGATAGATGCCCTATCCAGACTCTCAGCTCAGTATGATCAATGAGAGTTTTGATGTGCTATCATCCAGCTCCAACCTGTCCCATACTTCATATCTGTGGTGCACAGGCAAAGAAGTTTACAACACTCTGGTCCACAGTGACTGGCTAATTATTCACCACCACACAATGTGACCCAGTGAATTATTTGAATTTTTACAACCAAAGACATTTTCAGCATCAGACATACTAACTGGCCTGAATTTTCTGGGGGGATATAAACTGGACCACCATCAATCACTGACTTTCCATTCTGTAAATGCAAGAGAGTTATCAGTGTTATTTATTATGCAGATTTGGAATTTAGATTTGGTAGGATTAATAGGAATCATATTTTCCCTAATAGTTGTAATTGAGAGATCCTTGCTTGACAATATCATTCCTTTTGTTTTCTCAGGAGCAGCCTAGCATGCTCTCAACCAGCAACCATTGCCTGAGCTTGCAGCTGCAAGGTGGATCGTGCTGGGGGAGTGGGCAGAATGTTGGGTGAGTGGGCAGTGCAGTGTATAATGTGGATAAATGTGAGGTTATCATGTTTTGCAAAAACCGGAAAGCAGACTATTATCTAACATGGTGGCCGATGGGAAAGGGGAGATGCAGCGAGACCTGGTGTCATATTTATGTGCTGCCTAAAGATATTTGAGAGGGCGAGCCAATGATGCAAAGGCTGTGAAACAGAATGATTTGGAACAGAAATGGAAGGGGAAAATTGGGCGAATAAATCAGCAGGAGGACAACAAGGAAGAGAGCAGGCAATTGGGGCACAGGAGAAGTTATTCAACGCAGTAATACAATCTTCAGTAAATGAAATGGCCCAGTTGGGCCTTGTGCTATGATCATGTCACAGCGACTGAGATCATGTGCCACATGGTAAAGTGTCTAATACGTACTGTGATCTTTATCAGTCATCTCTCTGCAAAAGGTCAATCCCTGTAAATCCATATTGGGGAAATCAATGAAAATAATATTAATGTGCCAGTGGGGAGCCTTAATAGATAGACCATTTTCAGCTTGCTGTGTGGTTTGATTTTGAACTTACTGTGAGTCAAAAGGTAAAGGATGCTTGGTCCAATTTATGTTGCTAAGTAAGTAACTTTATAGACATAATCCCATGCATAAATTACAACAAGCAAATTAAATTGCTTTTGTGTGAACCACAGATATAATTGTTGGCCAATTCCTAACAGGCAGATCTTCCTCAAGTGAAGGCACAAGGCTTTTAAAACTCGTGCAAGTTGTTTTTATTGACATATGCACAAGTACAGTGATCTAAAGGTACAATGAAAATCTTGCTTGCGGCAGCATCACAGGCACATACTCAGACAACACACAAAAACATGAATTATCAAAGGCAGTAAAAAGAAACAATAAAGTGACATTAGGGCAAAAATACACAATTAATAAACAAGTCCATGGTAATACAAGAGATGGTCTGTATTGTTGCATTGCCAACGTAGGATTAGAAATGTGCAGATCAATTCAAGCACCTTATAGAAAAGTAGCTGCACCTGAGCCTGGTGTGCGAGTCAAGCTTCTGTTGCTCTTGCCGATGGTAGCAGCAAGAAGATGGCATGGTCCGGATGATCAGGATCCTTGATTGAACAAGTCAGAGATGTTATGTGTTTTACAAGTTCACAAGGTCACAAATTATAGGAGTAGAATTAGGCCACTTGGCTCATCGAGTCCACTCCGCCATTCAATCATGGCTGACCCCTGCCTCCTTATCCCATTTTCCTGCTTTCTCCCCATAACTTAGTTGCCTGGGTTTCAGCAACTAAGTTACAGAGAAAGGTGGAACAAGTTAGGTCTTTATTCTTTGGAGCACAGAATGATAGGGGGGACTTGATAGAGGTTTTTAAAATGATGAGAGGGATAGACAGAGCTGACGTGGATAAGCTTTTCCCATTGAGAGTAGGGAAGGTTCAAACAAGAGGACATGACTTGAGAATTAAGGGACACAAGTTTAGGGGTAACATGAGGGGGAACTTCTTTACTCAGAGAGTGGTAGCTGTGTGGAATGAGCTTCCAGTGGAAGTGGTGGAGGTAGGTTTGATTTTATCATTTAAAAATAAATTGGATAGGTATATGGACGGGAAAGGAATGGAGGGTTATGGTCTGAGTGCAGGTAGATGGGACTAGGGGAAAATAAGTGTTCGGCATGGACTTGAAGGGCCGAGATGGCCTGTTTCCGTGCTGTAATTGTTATATGGTTATATATGGTTATATGGTTAACGCTTGCCACCCATTATAATCAAGAATTTGTCTATCTCTGCCTTAAAAATATCCATTGACTTGGCAGCCACAGCCCTCTGTGGCAATGAGTTCCACAGTTTACCTACCCTCTGACTAAAGAAGTTCCTCCTCACCTCCTTTCTAAAAGACCACCCTTTAATTCTGAGGCTATGACCTTTGGTCCTAGACTCTCCCACCAGTGGAAACATCCGTTCCACATCCACTTTATCTATGCCTTTCACGTTTTAATGTTCCTCACAGGCACATTGATTTAATTTTCACTTATTTCCCCAATAATGCAGGGATTGTCCTTTTGCAGATGGGGAACTCATAAACGTTGCAGTACCTATCAGATGTTGTACCATGGAGGACTTATGATCTCAGTGGCAGTGACATGATCAAAACAGAGTGCCAAAATATTTTATACATGACTTACACCTGAGGCAGAAGCAAACAATGTTTTATTTCTAATCCAATTTCTAAAGTAGAGGAAATAAACATCTCCCATCTCTGAAATCAACCTGTGTTATCATCTGTGTATGTCCCATATATAGTCATAGAGTTACATAACATGGAAACAGGCCCTTTGCGTGTGTTCTGTATAAATAATTTTCATATTGACCACATGATTATTGGACTGTATTAATTGCATCTGCAAATATTAGGAGACTTTTTTTCATATTTGTTCCTTCTGTGAAGAGATCTGCTGAGAAGATATGATTTTGATTGTATCTTGACTTACTTGCTGTAAACAAGGAACATGGAAGTTTTTGGTGTAGACAGTTTTAATTACAGTGCTGTACAACAGTTAATCTTTTATTATAAGAAGAAAGAATTATGTATACGTATAATTAAAGATGTTTCTACACTTCCTTGGTGTTTCTTTTTCAAAAGTTGAGTTGATTTTACCTGCAGAACAGGGAAACATAATTAGGTAAATTCAAACAGAGAAACTGATGTTTTTGTCAGATAATCTTTTACCCAAATATACAAAGTCAAGTTGTCAACTTTATTTGTCACATACACATAGAAGATGTACAGTAAAATGAAAGTGGCAATGCTTGTGGGATTGTGCAAAACAACAGAACAGAACCAGTGTTTCCATTAAAAAAAGAAGACGCAACAGTATTTATGTCCTGGTGAGATCAGAGTTTACAGTCCTGATGACCTGTGGGAAGAAACTCCGTCTCAGCCTCTCTGTTTTTGCTGCGTGACATTGGATGCGCTTGCCTGACCGCAGCAGCTGGAATAGTCCATTGCAGGGGCGTAGGGACCCTTCATGAACCTGCAGGCTCTGGATCTGCACCTCCTGGTGTATAGGTCCTGCAAGGAGGGGGGGAGTGTAGTTCCCATGGTGCATTCGGCCAAACGCACTACTCTCTGCAGAACCTTCCTGTCCTAGGCAGAGGTGTTGCCAAACCAGATAGAGAAGTTTCTGGTCAGGATGCTTTCTACAGCACCAGAGTAGAAGGATTTAAGAATCCTCAGAGAGACTCTGAATTTCCTCAGCAGCCTGAGGTGGTAAAGGCACTGCCTTGCCTTTCTCATCAGTGTGGCAGTGTGTGTTGTCCATGTCAGATCCTCTGTGATGTAGACTCCTAGGTATTTAAAGCTGCTCACCCTATCCACAGTAGTCCCATTAATCCCCAGTGACATATACATTCTTGGTTGTTGTGCCCATCTAAAGTCAACAATCAGCTCCTTAGTTTTTGTACATTCAAGAGGAGGCTGTTATCCTGACACCAGATTGCCAGGTTAGCCACCATCTCCAGGTAGGCCTTTTCATCGTTATCAGAGATCCGGCCCACCACCACTGTGTCATCAGCAAACTTAATGATGGAGTTGGAGCTGAACCTGGCCACACTGTCATGTGTGTACAGGGATTGCAGTAGGGGGCTGAGGACGCAACCCTGGGGGGATCTTGTGTTCAGGGTGAGTAGGTTGGAGGTATGTCTACCCATCTTGACCACCTGGGGCCTGGCAGTCAGAAAGTCCAGGACCCAGGCACACAGGGGAGTGTTCAGTCCCAGATCCAGCAGCTTATCAGCAAGTCTGGTGGGGACTATGGTGCATGGCATTGAGTCTGCACAAAGTATATATACAGAGAGATGACTTCCCCGATTTAGAAGGAATTATAGCTTAGTTGTTCAATTAGCATATCAAGTAATAGTTTCCTGACCAATTAGGCAGAGCATTTGCACTGATGATGCAAACAACAGGCGCAGTTTAGGTCCTTAAAGGCATATTGCAAATATTAAAACATTTAATTTGCACTGCAAACTAGGAAGGGAAATAGGAAACAGGGCATCAGGTCATACAGTCATGATGTCAACCTGCCCACAATGACCAACATGCCCCATCTAAACTACTACCACCAGCCTGCTTTTGGCCCATATTCCTCTAAAACTATCCTATCCATTTACCTGACTAAATGTTTCCTAAACGTTGTAATAGTACCTGCCTCAACTACCTCCTCCGCGATACAGCCTATTTACCCAATCTATTCATGCAATGATCTTTTACACCTCTACAAGATCACCCCTCATCCTTCTGTTCTCCAAGGAACAAAATTCTAGAGCTTAACCTTTGCCTATAGCCCAGGCCCTCGAGTCTTGGCCACATCCTAGTAAATATTTTCTGCACCCTTTCCACTTAACAACATCTTTCCTGTAGCAGAGTGACCAAAACTGGACACAGTGCTCAAAATGTGGCTTTGCCAATGTCTTGTACAGCTGTAACATAATATCCCAACTTCTATACTCTGACTAATGAAGGCCAATGTGCCAAAAGCTTTCTTGACCACCCTATCTACCTGTGACACCATTGTCTAGGCTCCACAATACTCACCAGAGCCCTACCATTCACCATGTAGATTCTGCCATTGCTTGACTTCCCGAAATGCAACACCACGCACTGATCTGTATTAAACTCCATTAACTGTTCCTCAGCCCAACTGGTCAAAATCCTGCTGCAAGTCCTGCAACCATTCAGTGATAGAATTGTATTGCAGTCAACCTTATGGACACTTGTTACTTTACACTGGCGTTCAGTCTAGACAAATGACAAACAATATATAATATAGTGGTACTTGAGTATAATAGTCAGGAAATCATGATACAGCTTTATAGGACTTTGGTTAGGTTGCATTTGGAGTTTTGCATACAATTCTGGTTGCCCCATTACAAGAAGAACGTGGAGTATTTGGCGAGGGTGCAGGAAAGGTATACTAGAATGCTGCATGGATTATAGGGTATTAACTATAAGGAGTGATTGGAAAACTTAGATTGTTTTCTTTGGACACCAGAGTTTGCAGGGAAACCTGATAGAGTATATACAATAGTGGAAGATAAAGATAGGGTAGACAGTCAGAACATGTTTTTCCAAAGTGGAAATGTCAAAGACTCGATGCATAGCTTTAAGACAAGAGGGGCAAAGTTAAAGAGATGTGTGGGGTAGGCTTTGTTCATCAGATGGTGGTGGTGCCTGGAACATGCTGCCAGGAGTAATGGTGGATATGGATATGATAGTAGCAGTTAAGCGGTGTTTAGGTTAGCCACATGGATATGTTGCGAATTGAGGGACATGGATCATGTCCAGGTAGATGAGAGCAGTTTATCTTGGCATCAATTTAGAAGGAATTATTCTGGGCAGAAGTGCCTGTTCCTATGCTGTACTTTTCTATGTACCATATATATAATGACAACTTTGAAAACCTTCACTGATAAAGTTATAATTGTTGTCTTTAATCATCCCTCATCCTCCTTCCATCCTTCATTCTGCAAGATATGCAGCAAGAGGATGATGACAACCTGGTAAGAGAAGGAGGTCTTTCACTCTGTAGATCCACTGCCTCTGTCTCCTTCCTACCTCCTACCAACCGAGTTACTTAGACATATGTGCAATGGTAAAGCAGATAGGTGAGTTCTTATTTGGTATCTAACATATTTGCCATGAACCTAAACTGACAAAATTTTGTTGGAGGCTGCAAGACTTGACCAGCTCTGCTCAGCTAGGCGCAGGAGCTGATTTCCTGGGGCACATTGCAAACTACAGAATACCACTGGGGAAGCAGCAAAGGGTATATGAGATGCTGACTGATGTCAAAGCTTCATCGTAATCTTTTGAAAACAAATTGAAAGAGTCTGTCTTGGATAGAAGAAACATAATGTTATACGTCTTTGCAATAATATATATTTTTCTTTTCATAAGGACTAGGTAGCTGAATAGATCATGTAACATAGCAATCCAGAGAGTACCAACATGAATGTACTGAATGCAATTTTTACAAGCTGGACCTATATCTAGTCTTGGTCCATCAACCCGATCTGCTCATTTCCTACTCTTTACTGGTAGGAAGGTATGGAAGCTCCATGAGAAATAAGATAGTAACAAGGAATCTAGAAAGAGACAGTTATGCCCCTGTCCCACTTAGGAAACCTGAACGGAAACCTCTGGTGACCTTACCCACGACCCACGGTTTCCATGAGTTTGCCAGAGGTTTTGGTCACTCACCTGGAAAGCTTCGACCTGGATCGACCGAACCGCGACTTCCCGAACCGCGAGCTGCATCTACCGATCGCACACATGCACAAATTCACACACACACAAACACATTACGAAGGTGGGGGCCATTGAGAGCGGAGGAGCGCTGTCTGTGCAATGACGTGGAAGGTAAATGGCTGCCACAGAGCACGGTAAGTCCTTTAGAGAGCGCGGGGGGGGGGGGGAGGGGGGGGGAGAAGGGAAGGAGAGAAGGGGGAGAGAAGGGAGAGGGGAGAGAAGGGGAGAGAAGGGGAGAGAAGGGGAGAGAGGGGAGAGAAGGGGAGAGAAGGGGAGAGAAGGGGAGAGAGAGAAGGGAGAGACAGAAGGGGGAGGAGGAGAGAAGTGGGAGAGAGTGGGGCGAAGGAGTGGAGACTGATTTAAGAAGCTTAATAAATTTAGTGGGTATTTTACCTTCCGGCGGGCCTTCTAGGTCCTGAAAACTCCAATGAGCCAATCAAAATCGCCGGTCCGCAAAGGAGATGGCCTTCGACTGCCTATAAGTAAATAGCGACCCCACTCCATTGGCTTCGACCAAACGGCAACCTATTTTTAGTCGAGGCCAGTTTTGATTTTGTTGAAACAATCGAAACCACTTTCGACCGTTAGCGACAGTGATCAAAACCTCCGGCGACCTCATGGAAACCTTGGGTCATGAGCGAGGTCACCAGAGGTTTCCGTTAGGGTTTCCTAAGTGGAACAGGGGCTTTACTCCAAGATTTTTGTGTCTATAATATAGAAAGGGATCTGTTCAATACTATCCATTGTCGCCTGTTTCCTTTCCACATTTGCACACCCGCACAGCAACGCAATGGTAGAGTTGCCGCCTTACAGCGCGAGATACCCAGGTTTGTCTCTTATTATGGGTTCTATCTGTATGGAGTTTATACGTTATCTCTGTGACTGCGTGTGTTTCCTCAGGGTGCTCCGGTTTCCTCCCACACTCCAAACATATACAGGTTCATAGGTTAATTAGCTTCTGTTAATTGTAAATTGTCGCTAGTGTGTAGGATAGTGCTAGAGTATGGGGTTATCGCTGGTCGGTGTGGACAGTGGGCTGAAAGGCCTATTTCTATGCTGTATCTCTAACGTTTGAAGTCTGGAGATTAAATCTTAAATTCACACACTGCTTAATCACATTCTTGCTTGCTTTAGAATTTGCCAATGTCTGATCCTGCAGTAGAAGTGTTTGGAAGTGGGTATGGGGGTGGAATCAATCTGTGGGAGGATCCTTGTGGACTCTAAAATCAAGTTGTCATCAACCAAGAGTATCTCAGCCACAGATATCACATAATATGCTGAGCCATGTTGTTGTCTTCTCCCATGGGTCCAACATTATTTAGTCCGACCATTATTTTGGTGGGTCCTGTTAACTGCAATTAAACAATTATACATATCTAATTGCATCAAAAATGAACAGCAAAGTTGATAAAAGTTCATTCAAATCTCTGATTAGGTTGGCAATTCTGCAAACCTTAAGCAATGCCACTGCTGACTTGGCAGAGCTCAGTGAGATCATCACATGCCTATGTTGAGTTAATATTCAGCTATTAAACTCATTTATCCACATTATACTGCATCTGCCATGCATTTTCCCACTCACCCAGCCTATCCAAGTCACCTTACAGCCTCCGACCATCCTCCACACAGCTAACACTGCCCCTAAGCTTCGTGTCATCCGCAAATTTGGAGATGTTGCATTCAATTCCCTTGTCCAAATCATTAATATATATCGTAAATAGCTGGGGTCCCAGCACTGAGCCTTGCGGTACCCCACTAGTCACTGCCTTCCATTGTGAAAAGGACCCGTTTACTCCTACATTTTGCTTCCTGTCTGCCACCAGTTCTCTATACACATCAATATTGAACCCCCAATACCGTGTGCTTTAAGTTTGTATACTAATCTCTTATGTGGGTCCTTGTCAAAAGCCTTCTGAAAGTCCAGATATAACACATCCACTGGTTCTCCTTTATCCACTCTACTAGTTACATCCTCGAAAAATTCTATAAGATTCGTCAGACATGATTTACCTTTCATAAATACATGCTGACTTTGTCCAATGATTTCACCACTTTCCTAATCTGCTGCTATCCCATCTTTAATAACTGATTCTAGCAGTTTCCCCACTACCGACGTTAGACTAACTGGTCCGTAATTCCCCTTTTCTCTATCCCTCACTTTTTAAAACGTGGGGTTACATTAGCTACCCTCCAATCCTCAGGAACTACTCCAGAATCTAAAGAGTTTTGAAAAATTATCACTAATGCATCCACTATTTCTGGGGCTACTTCCTTAAGTACTCTGGGATGCACCCTATCTGACCCTGGGGATTTATTGGCCTTTAATCCATTCAATTTACCTAACACCACTTCACGGCTAACCTGGATTTCACTCAGTTCCTCCATCTCATTTGACCCCCGGTCCCCTGCTATTTCCGGAAGATTATTTATGTCTTCCTTAGTGAAGACAGAACCAAAGTAGTTATTCAATTCGTCTGCCATGTCCTTGTTCCCCATGATCAATTCACCTGTTTCTGACTGCAAGGTACCTACATTTGTTTTAACTAATCTTTTTCTCTTCACATATCTATAAAAGCTTTTGCAGTCCGTTTTTATGTTACCTGCCAGTTTTCTTTCATAATCTATTTTCCCTTTCCTAATTAAGCCCTTTGTACTCTTCTGCTGGACTGAATTTCACTCAGTCCTGTGGTAGGCTGCTTTTTCTGGCTAATTTGTACGCTTCATCTTTTGTTTTGATACTATCCCTGATTTCCCTTGTAATCCACGGATGCACTACCTTCACTGATTTTTGTTTTTTTGCCAGGCTGGGATGAACAATTGTTGTAGTTCATCCATGCAGTCTTTAAATGCCTTCCATTGCATATCCACCATCAACCCATTAAGAATCAATTGCCTGTCTATCTTGGCCAATTCACGTCTCATACCCTCAAAGTTACCTTTCTTTAAGTTCAGGACCCTTGTTTCTGAATTAACAATGTCACTCTCCATCCTAATGAAGAACTCAAACCATATTATGGTCACTCTTGCAACGAGACTGCAAACTAACCCTTCCTCATTACTCAATACCCAATCTAGAATAGCCTGCTCTCTCGTTGGTTCCACTACATGTTGGTTTAGAAAATTATCCCGCATATCCTCTTCCTCAGAAATACTCTTCCTCAGCACCCTTGCCAATTTGATTCACCCAATCTATGTGTAGATTGAAGTCACCCATTATAACTGTTTTACCTTTGTTGCACGCATTTCTAATATCCTGTTTGATGCCATCCCCAACTCCGCTACTACTGTTAGGTGGCCTGAACACAACTCCCACTAGCGTTTTCTGTCCCTTAGTGTTTCGCAACTCTACCCATATCAATTCCACATCCTCCAAGCTAATGTCCTTCCTTTCTATTGCGTTAATCTGCTCTCTAACCAGCAACGCTACAAAAATACAGCTATTCCAACTGTTAAACTGTGGATTAGGAATATGATGGACATAGCACGCCTTGAAGAAATGAGACTCTGACTAATAGATAGATATGACCAATTCATAAGGAGTTGGTCTCCTTTCATCGACTTTTTGGAATCATGTGATGCAGCGGTAGCGTAAAGCTTACTGATTTTAGGTCAGGTCGTGGATAGATTTACATCTCCGAATAAAGATTTGAAAATGTATCTTTTAAGGGTCTTTTTCTCCTATTTCTACTTTCCATTTTTTCTTTTCTTATACACACACTTCATGTTTTTCTATTTTCTACTATCTATTTTTCCTCTTTTTCTCTTCTCCAATTTTTTTTTTTCCCTTCTTCTTGTCTTTCTTATTTCATTTTCATATAACCATATAACAATTACAACATGGAAACAGGCCATCTCGGCCCTACAAATCCGTGCCGAACAACTTTTTTTCCCTTAGTCCCACCTGCCTGCACTCATACCATAACCCTCCATTCTCTTCTCATCCATATGCCTATCCAATTTATTTTTAAATGATACCAATGAACCTGCCGCCAACACTTCCACTGGAAACTCATTCCACACCGCTGCCACTCTCTGAGTAAAGAAGTTCCCCCTCATGTTACCCCCAAACTTCTGTCCCTTAATTCTCAAGTCATGTCCTCTGTCTATCTGTCTATCCCTCTCATCATTTTAAAGACCTCTATCAAGTTCCCCCTTAACCTTCTGCGCTCCAGAGAATAAAGACCTAACTTAATCAACCTATCTCTGTAACTTAGTTGTTGAGACCCAAGCAACATTCTAGTAAATCTCCTCTGTACTCTCTCTATTTTGTTGACATCCTTCCTATAATTGGGCGACCAAAATTGTACACCATACTCCAGATTTGGTCTCACCAATGCCTTGTACAATTTTAAAATTACACCCCAGCTTCTATACTCAATGCTCTGATTTATAAAGGCTAGCATACCAAAAGCTTTCTTTACCACCCTATCTATATGAGATTCCACCTTCAAGGAACTATGCACGGTTATTCCCAGATCCCTCTGTTCAACTGTATTCTTCAATTCCCTACCATTTACCATGTATGTCCTATTTTGATTTGTCCTGCCAAGGTGTAGCACCTCACATTTATCAGCATTAAACTCCATCTGCCATCTTTCAGCCCATTTTTCCACATGGCTTAAATCACTCTGTAGACTTTGGAAATCCTTTTCATTATCCACAACACCCCCTATCTTGGTATCATCTGCATACTTACTAATCCAAATTACCACCCCTTCATCCAGATCATTGATGTACATGACAAACAACAAAGGACCCAACACAGATCCCTGAGGCACCCCACTAGTCACCTGTCTCTAACCCGACAAACAGCCATCCACCATTACCCTCTGGCTTCTCCCATTCAGCCACTGTTGAATCCATCTTGCTATTCCTGCATTTATACCCAACAGTTGAACCTTCTTAACCAACCTTCCATGAGGAAACTTGTCAAAGGCCTTACTAAAGTCCATATAAGCAACATCCACTGCTTTACCCTCGTCAATTTCCCTAGTAACCTCTTCAGAAAATTCAAGAAGATTAGTCAAACATGACCTTCCAGGCACAAATCCACGTTGACTGTTCCTAATCAGACCCTGTTTATCCAGATGCTTATATATATTATCTCTAAGTATCTTTTCCATTAATTTGCCCACCACTGAAGTCAAACTAACAGGTCTATAATTGCTAGGTTTACTCTTAGAGCCCTTTTTAAACAATGGAACAACATGCGCAGTACGCCAATCCTCGGGGACTATTCCCGTTTCTAATGACATTTGAAATATTTCTGTCATAGCCCCGGCTATTTCTACACTAACTTCCCTCAATGTCCTAGGGAATATCCTGTCAGGACCTGGAGACTTATCCACTTTTATATTTTTCAAAAGTGTCAGTACTTCTTTTACTTTGAAACTCATAGTATCCATAGCTACTCTACTCATTTCCCTTACCTTACATAATTCAATATCCTTCTACCATAAAACAAAATGTCCCAGTTCACTCCTTTTAAATCATCTTGCATCTCATCAAAGTTAGCCTTTCTCCAATCAAAAATCTAAACCCTAGGTCCTTTTCTGACCTTCTCCATAATTATATTGAAACTAATGGTATTGTGATCACTGGACCCGAAGTGCTCCACAACGCATACCTCTGCCACGTGTCCCATCTCATTTCCTAACAGGAGTTCCAGCACTGCCCCTCCTCTAGTAGGTACCTCTATGTATTGCTGCAGAAAAACTATCCTGCACACATTTTACAAACTCCAACCCATCCAGCCCATTTACAGAATGTGTTTCCCAGTCTACGTGTGGAAAGTTGAAATCTCCCACAATCACTACCTTGTGCTTACTACTAATATCTTCTATCTCCTTACATATTTGCTCTTCCAATTCTCGTTCCCCGTTTGGCGGTCTATAATACACCCCTATAAGTTTTGCTACACCTTTCCCACTTCTCAGTTTCACCCAAATAGCCTCCCTAGATGAGTCCTCCAATCTATCCTACCAAAGCACTGCTGTAATATCTTAGGTACACAAAATTGCTGGAGAAACTCAGCGGGTGCAGCAGCATCTATGGTGCGAAGGAAATAGGCGACGTTTCGGGCCGAAACCCTTCTTCAGACTGATGGGGGGTGTGGGGGGGGGGGGGACAAGGAAGGAAAAGGGGAGGAGGAGGAGCCCAAGGGCGGGTGGATGGGAGGGTGGGAGGAGACAGCTAGAGGGTTAAGGAAGGGGAGGAGACAGCAAGGGCTAGCAAAATTGGGAGAATTCAATATTAATGCCATCCGGACGCAAAGTCCCCAGGAGGAATATGAGGTGCTGTTCCTCCAATTTCCGCTGTTGCTCACTCTGGCAATGGAGGAGACCCAGGACATAGAGGTCGGATTGGGAATGGGAGGGGGAGTTGAAGTGCTGAGCCACTGGGAGGTCAGGTTGGTTATTGCGGACTGAGCGAAGGTGTTCGGCGAAACAATCGCCCAACAGGTAATATCTTCCCTGACTAGCAATGCAACACCTCCACCTCTTGCCCCTCCAATTCTATCACACCTGAAGCAACGAAATCCTGGAATATTTAGTTTCCAATCACAGCCCTCCTGCAACCATGTTTCACTGATCGCCACAATATCATACTTCCAGGTGTCTATCCAGACTCTAAGCTCATCCACATTTCTTACAATGCTCCTAGCATTAAAATATGCACATTTAAGAAACCCCCATCTCTTCCTCTCTGTTTATTTCCTTTTTTTTCTTTCTCCTCTTGTGTCCGAGTGCTTCCCTTTTCTGCTTCCTGCCTCCCATTCTGTCTACTAGCTTTCTCTATTTGAGTCCCTCGCCCCAACCATTCTAGTTTAAAGTCTCCCCAGTAGCCTTTGCAAATTTCCCCGCCAGGATATTGGTCCCCCTCGGGTTCAAGTGCAACCCATTCTTTCTGTACAGGTCCCACCTTCCCCAAAAGAAGTCCCAATGATCCAGAAACTTGAATCCCTGCCCTCTGCACCAGTCTTTCAGCCACGCATTTATCCTCCACCTCGCTCCATTCCTACGCTCACTGTCGCGTGGTACAGGCAGTAATCCTGAGATTGTTACCTTTTTGGTCCTTTTCCTTAACTCTCCTCCCAACTCCCTAAATCCTCCCTTCAGGACCTCTTCCCTTTTTTACCTATGTCATTTGTACCTATATGTACCACGACCTCAGGCTCCTCTCCCTCTGATTTCAGGACATCTTGGATGCGTTGAGTCACGTCCGAAACCTTAAAAACATTCAAAACCTTCAAAAACATAAAACTAGTGTTTGTACATAGAATGTATAATTACGTTATGACATAGTTGGCACCTAAAATTAGGTCCCACTGTATTGTTTTGTATTGTACTAGCTTCTAATAAAATAAAAATAAATAAAAAATAAAAAATAATAAAAAAATAAATATTAAAAAAAACAGCAACGCAACCCCACCTCCTTTCCCTTTCTGTCTATCCCTGTGAATATTGAATATCCCTGGATGTTCAGCTCCCAGCCTTGGTCACCCTGGAGCCATGTCTCCGTGATCCCAACTATATCATAGTGATTAATAGCTACCTGCACATTCAACTCATCCACCTTATTACAAATGCTCCTTGCATTGAGACACAAAGCCTTCAGGCTTGTTTTTACAACACTCTTACCCCTTATACAATTATGTTGAAAAGTGACACTTTTTGATTTTTGCCCTGGATTTGTCTGCCTGCCACTTTTACTTTTCACCTTGCTACCTATTGCTTCTACCCTCATTTTACATCCCTCTGTGTCTCTGCTCACACATTTAAGGAACCATTTCCCTTTAACTCCATCCTCAACTATCCCATTTATGTGCCTTTTTGTTTCAAGTGGCCTTGGAACAGATAGAGTTAAAGGAATCTGAGAAACTGGAGAAAGCGTTCAAGAAGTAAAAGAGATAAATGGCAATTCTGTCTCGATCAGATTGTCATGTTCAAGCAGAAGTGATTATTTAACATTAGAGTTCTATTTTAAGGGACAAACATTTTTATGTATAATTAGATTTTCTTTTAATATAACTTTTTCTCCTCAGTAATTCACATGAGGTCTCTCTCTCTCTCTCTCTCTCTCTCTCTCTCTCTCTCTCTCTCTCTCTCTCTCTCTCTCTCTCTCTCTCTCTCTCTCTCTCTCTCTCTCTCTCTCTCTCTCTCTCTCTCTCTCTCTCTCTCTCTCCTCCTCTCTCCCTCTGTCTCTCTCTAGTGTGTGTATGTGTGTGCGAGCATGCAAGTGCATGTGCAGGTGTGTGAGTGTGTTCTGAATACTTAACAACAAAGAAAATATCACTTGGAAGATAAACACCTCATTCTGCTGTCCTGGCCAATGTCAATCACGTTTTCAATAGACCTCACTGTTTCATAATACTGTGAAATATGACCTCTTTACCTGTGATATCTGCCACTGGTATTGAAACCTCTGATTGTTTCATGGCATTCTGCTATTCAGCAAGAAAAATATGTTTTTAAATATTGGCCCTCTCTGACACCGAGTTACTGAATATAATTAATTCTTAAGAATGAAATAGAAATTTGAAAAACAAATGAAGCGGCACAAATCTGATGAATTTGTTTATTCTTCAGTGTAGCTTCACCAATATATATGTACAAAGAATCTACTTTATCTCTCATACTGCTCTCTCCCTGGAACAGGCAACAAATGCAACTGTGAACCAGGCCATTAGGCTGTATTCCTGCCTCTCCCATGTTACAATGAAAGAGACACAAAACGTTGTGTGAGAACCACTCTGATATATTTTACCTTCTAGTCTAATCACTGTGAAGGGAAAGTCAGAGGCACACTTTACCACGCTGCACATCACCCTTTTACTTCACTGTTAGCTAAATTAAAAATTGATCCTTTCTGATCCTTTGTGGATTTAATAATTGTATCCAATTAATAGCTAAGGGCTGTGGAGCAGTGGTATTCCAGTTCTGAACCCAGGTCAGTGCATTAGATAACAGCACAGAATAAAGTTATTTATCCCATTCTGCTGATGTTGACTCTTTAAAAGAGTTGCTCATTTGATTGCTTTGGCTCTTCCTGTATAACTTTGCAATTGTTTTCTTTTCAATTCCTTTTGAAAGACAATGTAAAATGTGCCTCCAACTTTCAAGTTGTGCATTTAGATCACAACAACCCACTGTATGAAAATATTTTCACCTCCCATCCTGTTCTCTTGTCAATTGCTTAGGAACCAAATTATAGAAAATCCATTTATGGCTTTTTAAATACATTAATTACACATGCCACAGGGTTTGGTACATTAATTATGCATAGCACATCATTTGGGACATGTTTTTGCAGTGTTTGCTTATATATTTCTGATGGAATCCTGGCTTCAGTAAATTGATCAAACTTTCCTGCCATGATTCAGCTTAACATAGTCATTTTTGCTGCATTTTGTGCTGGTAATTAAGTCATCGTGTTGTTCAAAGTATTTTATTTGCTTAACCACAAAAATTGAATCAAACTACTGAAATTTATCTTCAGTGTTAGTGCACACATCCACATGCAGTATATCATGCCAAAAGTAATGAAGTCTCTGCAAATTAAAGGAACATTACCTGTAAATTGTATCAACATTTAATTGATTAAGCAATTACTACTGTAACTGAGATTTTCTTTTAATTGCAAGAATGGGATTGTGACTCTCAGCTCAACCCCTGTCCTGCCCTGTCCCATCAGACATGATAGGAATATATTCTTCAACTTTCTCAGGTGCTGCACCTTGTAACTTTTTGTCTCCTCCATCCCAGTTTACCTTCTCCCAGCTTGCTAGTCTGAAGGAGAATGCAGAAAGTAATGGGCATTGCCCTCTCCATGATGGGTGCTGACCTCCCCATCATTAATCTACAGGAAATGCTGCCTCAAGACAGCAGCTAATGTCATCAAACGCCCATGCTAACCTCGCCATGCTTACTTCTCTCTGCTTCCTTTGTAAAGAAAGCACAGGAACCTGAAAATTGTGATCCCCAGGTTCAAAAAACAATTACTTCCCATCATCCGTCAGACTTTTCAACCACACAGCAAGATAGACACAAAATGCTAGTGTAACCGGGCGGGTCTGGCAGCATCTCTGGAGAAAAGGAATGGCTGACATTTCAGGTCAAGAACCTTCTTCAGACTTCAACCCTCCCTCGGCAACAAACCACCTGGGACATTGAACTAATATGGTTGCTGTACATGGTCTGTGTTTTTTCACTATCATGATAAAAGATTACTTAGATTATTGTTTTTATTTTTGTTGGTGTTGTATCTAATGCGCATTAAAGCTTGAGCAAGTAAGAATTTATTGTTCCAGTTCTTATTAGTGCATATGACAAATAAGCACTCTTGTCGTGCTTGACCTCTTTCATTATGAAGAGAGCGGTTCCTGTGGAAAGCAGAAAATGATGAAGATGCGAAGATGCGACCAGTGATTGAACTGGTGGACAAGTGGTGGAGCTGGTGGACATGGAAGATGCAAAGGCTGATGATGTGAGAAGTGAGAGCCAAAGGAATTCTATTGTTGTTCTTTCTAGTCAGAAGGGAAGGGGGTGGGGAAAGACATGTGAAAATGAGAGGAAATGCATATGATGCCGTAATTTTGGTGGAGGGGAAGCCATGTTTTAGGAACAAGGAAAACGTTTCATGAGATAGAGGCCCGGCAATCATTTTGCTGAACACCTCCGCTCAGTCCGTCTAAACCTACCTGATCTCCCGGTTGTTAAACACTTTAACTCCCCCTCCCATCCCCACCTTTCTGTCCTGGGCCTCCTCCATGGTCAGAGTGATGCCCAACGCAAATTGGAGGAACAACACCTCATATTTTGCTTGGCCAGCGAACACCCCGCAGTATGAATATTGACTTTTCTAAATTCAAGTAACCCCTGCTTTCCCTCTCTCTCCCTCCCCTTTCCAAGTTATCTGACTAGTCTGACTCTCCTCATTTACATTGTATCTCTGTTTGCTTTCCTGTTGCCTTCTCTTAGCTAACAAAGATCTATTCTATATTTTCCTTGATTGACATCTCCTTTGTCTCGTTTTCACACCTTATATTTCCTTAACTCTGTATCTCCCTCTCCCCAGTGAATTTGAAGAAGGATCTCGACCCAAAACATCAACCATTCCTTCTATCAAGAGATGGTGCCTGTCCCGCTGAGAAACCCCAGCAATTTGTGTCTCTTCGGACATTTCAGAAGCTCAGAAGGCCTCATCTTCAGAGCAGATGTGGCAGAAGCTGACAATTTAAAAAAAAAGTTAATTATTTACACTCATTTTAAGTTTTGTATACTAGAAAGTGAGTGGGAAGATATTTGAACAAGGTTTAACGTAAAATGGGTAATCCAGGATGCCTTTGTTTTTTTTTAAAATAAATTATTTTAACTTAGCATGCCATTCCATGTGCCATTCCTTCAATATAGCCTTGAGTGGGTTTAAAAAGCACTCTGGAGTTATTTCATAAAAACAAGTTCAGAGAAATTATCTCCTGTGCCCTGCAACTATTTATCTTATAATGAACATCACGGGGAAAGTAAAGCAGATTACTGTATCTGCTCCTTATCTCATTGCCATTTTGGGGATCTTGTTCTGTGTAAAACTGGATGCTATGTTTCTTACATTCTAGCATTGCCTACTTTTCTAAAATATTCCAATGTGTAGGAAGGAACTGCAGATACTGTTTTAAACCGACGATAGACACAAAAAGCTGGAGTAACTTACGGGACAGGCAGCATCTCAGGAGAAAAGGAATGGGTGACGTTTTGGGTCGAAAGCCATCTTCATCTGAAGTAGGGTCTCAACCCGAATCATGCAGCATGAAGTTCTTAGGACTACATCTGTCTGATGACCTGACGTCCACGGCCAACACCACAGCTCTGGTCAAGAGAGCCCAGCAGCGACTTCACCCTCTCCGAAGACTACGTAAAGCAGGCCTCCCCACCACACACCTACGGACTTTTTATAGGGGGACTGTCGAGAGCACACTGACATACGGCATCACTTCCTGGTTCGGGAGCTGCAAGGCGTACGAACGGCACCAACTGGACAGGATAGTGAAGACCGCAAGCAGGATTATTGGTGCTCCACTCCCCTTCCTGCTGGACATATACAGGAAGAGATGTATCAACAGAGCCATCTCCATCATCAAAGACCCTTACCACCCATCGCATGACATTTTCTCCATCCTCCCATCTGGGAAGAGGTACAGGAGCATTAGCTGCAAAACCAGCAGGATGCTCCTCAGCTTCTTCCCACAGGCTATAAGACTGTTAAATGGACTTTGCCCCCTGCCAAATATCGTGCACAAACCCCCACACTGCAGCAGAGCCACTGTTGTGCCGCTGCCAGTCGGAACGGCTGTTGAATGTTTAGTAGAGTGTTAAATTTGTTCATGACATGTATTTTTTATTTTTATTTCTATTTATTTTTTCATGTACACTGAATGGACACTGGTTGAGCAACGTTTTTTTGTTTCCTCTGGGTATGCGAATACTCAGGAAATGACAATAAAGATATACAATACAATACAATACAATCACGTATTCCTTTTCTCTAAAGTATTCCAATGAGTGAAAAAGCTTTGGGACCATATAAGAATTTGACCACTCATTTATGAGCACATTTTTGTTTCCTTTATTCTTTATAAACTATGCACATTTTATTTATTGCAATGAAAAGATATTCAGGAAAATTGTTCATTAATCAAAATGTTTTTATCCGTGACAGAGGTCTGATCATTTTCAGGATGTAGTGGTGAAAGAGTTGCTTCTTATTCATGATCTTTGAACACATTTATTTTCCCCCAACAAATATTGATGAGAGATGCTCCAATTCACAAAATGACATTATGGCTTCCTCTCATGCCAGGAACATGAGAACAAAAGGAGTGACTCACAGATATTGTTAATTGAAAACCATTTCAACAACCCAAGTGAACAATATATATTTGGATAACTGTTAACGATTTCTGTTGGTTCAACGTACTGTACATCAACTGTTATATTTGCTTTTCACAAAAGTGTTATTTTTTCATTTTTTTCCATTCGTACCCTGATTTAGAGACTAATTAACAGCAAGCATGTTGGAAAATGTCTTAATTATTTTACTGAAATTCACAACTACTCCAGCTTATTCTGTGGTCAAAACAGGTTGCATTTGTATGATGGTGCAATTAGTTGGTGTTGCATCACTATTTATTTCCTGGAATCCTGACATGATGCATCAGTATGTCACTTTTGTTGTTTCCCAGATGATTTGAGACAGTTGTGAGCTTGCAGTTCTGGCTTTTAGATGGGTACATAATGCTTCGGCAGATTAATATCTTTCCTCATCACTACATAAAGCAGTTTTATTATTTTGTTTGGAATGAAAACATGGATGGTATTTTGCTTTATCTACAGATTAAAAATAAAATGAGAACTAAATTTTACTTTGAATCATTCTATCTCCTACAGATATGTACCAACGGTTTCAAAGGTTTAAGTACCAAAAACGTGCTTAAAGTGCTTGTATTCTGAAAATGATTTTTTACATTTTTATAATGCACTGGCTGGTATAAGAAGGCGAGGCATTTTGTTACAGGGAATTGGTCATTGTGTAATAATGTTAGCTACTCCAGAAAAGTAAACTGAATTCACTGCTGCCAAGTACCCATTGTTATAGTGTAAACTGGCAACAAAATAGGATCTTTGGTACACAGCAGAAAAGGTTGAAAATTGAAGGAGTAAATGAACAGTAACAGAAATGTCAAACACCTGTGTGTTTGATAGTTTTACATCACTGACCATGTAATGGGTCAGATCTGTTATGGCAAACGTTTTTGATTCAACATTTCATCCAGAAGGAATGCCATAGAAAGGGGTGCAAAAGAAAAGTGTATGTTTACAAGATCTTGGCACAATTCATGCAATTGGAATGGGAGCTTTTTTATTGACATTTTTTCAGTCATCTAAATCCGAGACAAAACTGTATCCTTGCCAGAATTATTATGTATTCTGGCTGGTCCACCTGTTTCCTTGATTTGTCCACTAAGCTATCTAATTTCTTCTTCAATAGTTCAATGGTACTTTATTGACATGTGTACAGAGGTATAGATAAATTATTTTGTGCATACATTTCAGTTAATGTATTACTATGGATCACTCCATCTTAGATTCACTACAAGTGTATAGGAATAGTACACTGAGACAGTATATAAAAGTCGCCAGGTTTGGCGTTATTTTCAAGTCCGAGTTGTTATAAGTGCAGAGTTCTTAACCTGGTGGTGTAGCAGGGTTCTGTTCTCTTGGTGTTGTTGCAATGTAGACATGGCCAAGCATAGCATGGCTGTTGGTGTCCTCCACTGCTGCTGCACTGCTGCTCCACTGTTCTATGCCAGTGCAGGTCATGTCTGGTCCTCGCGCTTGGCCTCATGGAGCGGTGTCTGATCCAACTTCCAGGCTGTTGCAGGACCTCCAGCAGCCTACTCTACCATTGAGGTGAACTGCACTGCCTCCCACAGCTGGTCCACTTATTGGCCCTTTGTTCCTTGCGTCCACTGCCACCATCTTGAATGTCTTCATCTCTCTGACTCTTAGGGATGAGCTGGGCAGGGCTTGCTGGTTTGCCTCTTGAGGATAGGTTTCCCAGCTCCATGGTAGGTGAGCCAGGCCTCTTGCCAGGGGATCAGTGCGGCATTATGGTGTGCCGCGTGACACCACAGTCTGCTGTTCTTGTTGGGAAAATGGTCTTCTGAATAGTGCGATGGAGATGCCAAACTCATTTTCCTACAAGCATGCTTTTGACGGTTGTTTGTGCTTTTAGTGCCATACCAAGTATTAACATGGATGGATGATTTTTTTACTTCACACTACATTGGGTTTTGCAGTATCATGGTATGATTTACTTAGAAAAATATGGTCATTTATTGTATATTTATGTTGTTGTTGACTAAATACCTGTAAAGATGCTGCATTGTTCTGGTTTATATTGGTGCATATGACAAATAAAGACTCTTGTCTCTTTTGTGGCCTTTCTTTCATTTTATATGTGCCAGGCAATTATTCTTTTCCCACTTCCCTATTGACCAATGAACATGCTGTTCAATTTTAAGCTAGGCAAAAGCCAAAATAAATATTTATCCTCAAATGTATTGCTTTGTCTTTATGTCTGCTTATTTTTTTTATTTCAACATGCTGCACAGAAATATTGCTTGCCTCATTGGGCTTGCTCCCTGCACATGGCCAACTCCATTTAGGCGGTATGAATGCTGGCAGACAGAAAGATGTGTTTATCTGGTGTTTTTCACAACCTTTGGATGTTCCAATGAAACTTTTCTGTAAAGTTGAAAAACCATCAGCTAATTAGTGCGCAATAGGCTCTGAAAATGGCAATGTGATAATACCCAGATTATTGGTTTATGTGCTGTTGAATGAAGAAAAAATATTGATTGAGATATCAGGGATAGATATCTGATTTTCTATCAAAGACTACCACCAAAAAGAACCACCAGAGAGTCATCCTATGTTTATGGATATATTTATGATATGCTTTGGTTTGTGAAGTGAGATTCAAGACTCTGACTCTCTGGCTCAGAGCAAAGCGTATTATCAATAAATTCAGTGGATTTTTCTTTTCATTTCAGCTTAGTTTCATTTTAGTTTAGAGATACATCACGGAAACATACTCTTCAGCCCACCAAGTCAGCGCTGATCAACGATCCCTGCACATTGACACTCACTATCTACACACACTCGGGACAATTTTACAATTTTACCAAGCCAATTACGCTACAAAAGTGTACATCTTTGGATTGTGAGAGGAAACCATCGAACCCGGAGAAAACCAATACACTCATTATGCTTTATCATGGATTAGTTGAAATAAGAAATAGATGTTACAATTGCAAAATTGTCTAAAACTACAGGTTGAGATTAAATCATGTACTTAGAACAAAGAAAAGCATTACTGGGTAACCAAACAGAGTATCTTTGCACATGCATGTGATCAGTCTCAGTGCCGAGTGTCCCGATGCTCCCCTGTCAATGTTGTTTCCTGATCATTTCACATCTCTCCATCAGGCCCCACAAATTTCCTCTCTGAACAACAATAGCCATCATAACTGATTGAAGATGAAAAATCCTAAACCATCTTTTCTGCGGGTTGCTGGACTCTGTTGGGTGTTTCTCCATATCTTCACATCCAGTGTACAGTACTGATCTTTTTTTTCCCATCATAGCAAAATCTACACATGCAGACTTTACCTGTTAATATTTAATTCAATTCAGCTCAAATTAAAATAATGAATGTTTCAAAATAATATCTAGTAGATGGCTTCTCTTAAACAGCATAGTAAAAAATAACAAATTAATGTAATTAGTTATCACCACATCTGGAGATTTCTTTGAGAGAATTATGTTTACTAAGATTGTGATTATTAATAAATGGTAATTATATCCAAAGATATACGAGGTCAGTAGTTTTAATTTATTAATTGAAATTTGCAAGGGCAAAATGTGAATCAATCATTTACAATGGAAGTTGTGAAGGAGATTGACTACAGAAGGTTGGCACATTGAATAATGTGCAGAATAAATGGGTTTTATGCATTGCTAAACATGTATTTTGTAAAATCATACATCTTCTATTCAGAGTTTGCACCAGTGCAAACACTGCTTCAGCCACATTTCAACTTTTCAGGTATGTTTCTGAAAACTGCAGACTTGAAGAAGGGTCAGGCTTTACACAGTGGGAGATGATATTATCCATCTTTAACTTTTGCAATGAAGAGGTGAACTGGGAAAATATGAATAACCGCATCTCTATTATTTAGAAATAGCAAAAAAAAAGAACGATTTAGAAGAGCTATTTTCAATAGAAACATTTTGTATCGTAAAAATGGGGACAATTAATACAGCAGCCACAACCAAACTGGAGGAACAGCACCTCATATTTTGCTTGCTTGGGTACATTGAATTCTCTCTCCCCCCCCCCCCCCCCCCCCCCCTTCTCCTCTCATCTTTCTTTTCCCTTCTTTTCTCTGTACCCCACCCGCATGAGCATCCATTATGACCTATTTCCTTTCCCCCGTCACCTTCCAACTTTATTCCAACCCCTGACTTCACATTCTGCACTTCTTCTATCCTTATCTGTAATATCAGTGCATTTGGAAAGCAGTGACAGGATCAGTCAAAATCAGCATGGATTTATGAAGGGGAAATCATGCTTGACTAAACTTCTGGGATTTTTTTGAGTATGTAACAACTAGAATGGATAAGGGAGAGCCAGTGGATGTGGTGCTATGAGGCTGCAGGGTGACTTGCATAGGCTGGGCAAGTGGGCAGATGCAGTATAATGTGAAAAAATGTGAGGTTATCCACTTGTGGCAAGACCAGGAAGGCAGGTTATTATCTGAATGGTGTTAGATTAGGTAAAGGGGAGGCGCAATGAGACTTGTGTCTACTTGTACATTAGTCATTGAAAGTAAGCATGCAGGTACAGAAGGCAGTGAAGAAAGCAAATGGCATGTTGGCCTTCATAGCGAGAGGATTTGAGTACAGGAAGAAGGGGTCCTATAACAGTTATACAGGGAACTGGTGAAACCACACCTGGAGTATTGTGTGCACAGTTTTGGTCTCCTAATTTGAGGAAGAACATTCTTGATATTGAGGGAGTGCAGCGTAGGTTCACCAGGTTAATTCCTGGGATGGCGGGACTGACATATGATGAAAGAATGGACCAACTAGGCTTATATTCACTGAAATTTAGAAGGATTAGAGGATATCTTATAGAAACATATCAAATTCTGAAGAGATTGAACAGACAGGAAAAATGTCCCCGATGTTGGGGGAGTCTAGAACCAGGGGTCACGGCGTAAGAATAAGGGGTAGGCCAATTAGGACTGAGATGAGGAAAAAGTTTTCATCCAGAGAGTTGTGAATCTGTGGAATTCTGCCACAGAAGGCAATGGAGGCCAATTCACTGCATGTTTTCAAGAGAGAGTTAGAATTAGCTCTTAGGGCTAACGGAATCGAGGGATATGAGGAGGAAGCAGGAAAGGGGCATTGATTTTGGGTGATCAGCCATGATCATATTGAAAGGTGGTGCTGGCTCAAAGGGCAGAATAACCAACCCCCGCACGTATTTTCTATATTTCTATGCCTCTATGTTTCTATCTAACAGTTTTTGTCCTTTCATCTCTGACGATTGGCCAACTATACGTCAAACAAAAACCTCCCTCTCCTGTAGAAACAAAGAACTGCGGATGGTGGTTTATACAAACTGCAGATACTGGTTCATATCACTTGCCAGACTTTGTTCCCCCCCACCACTCTTCCATCTTTCTCCTGCACTACTACAATTTTTAGGGCATTTTAACCCAAAACATCGTCTGTTCATTTTCTCCAGAGATGCTGCCTGACCCGTTGAGTTACTCCAACACTTTGTGACTTTATTTCTATAAACCAGCAGCCCTAAGAATTCCACAGATTCACAACTCTCTGGGTGAAGATGTTTTTCCTCATCTAAGTCCTAAATGGCCTGCCCCTGTGACCCCTTGTTCTGGATCTCACAACATTCGGAACATTTTTCCTGCATCTAGCCTGTCCAATCCTTCAAGAATTTTATATGTTTCTGAAAGATATCCTCTCATCCCTCTAAATTCCAGTGAATACAAGCCCAGTTGACCCATTATTTCATCATATATCAGTCCCGCCATCTCGGGAATTAACCTGGTGATCCTACGCTGCATATACAATGTTACCATTATGTACCAAATACAATGTCACCTTTATGTACCTCTCTAGAATTTAGGAGATTGAGAGGGGATCTTATAGAAACTCACAAAATTCTTAAGGGGTTGGACAGGCTAGATGCAGGAAGATTGTTCCCGATGTTGGGGAAGTCCAGGACAAGGGGTCACAGCTTAAGGATAAGGGGGAAATCCTTTAAAACCGAGATGAGGAGAACTTTTTTCACACAGAGAGTGGTGAATCTCTGGAACTCTCTGCCACAGAGGGTAGTTGAGGCCAGTTCATTGGCTATATTTAAGAGGGAGTTAGATGTGGCCCTTGTGGCCAAGGGGATCAGAGGGTATGGAGAGAAGGCAGGTACGGGATACTGAGTTGGATGATCAGCCATGATCATATTGAATGGCGGTGCAGGCTCGAAGGGCCGAATGGCCTACTCCTGCACCTAATTTCTATGTTTCTATGTTTCTATGTACCAAAATAATGGTTGATGCCAAGTATTCATGTGTGTATATATTTAGATCAGGGTATATGAACACATTTATCAGTTTTGTAGTAAATGCCTACTATTTTCTGTGTGCTTAAGCAAAGCAAGAATGTCATTGTCCTATTCAGGGACACATGAAAATAAACTCACTTGACTTGACTTGACTTCAACCCCATTCATAAACAACTTTGATTTTTAAGTAGAAAGATTTATAGCTACTATACTTTCTTTACCTTCATAAAAGCTATTGCATTTTCTCTCCAAACAAGCTTTGCTCTGCTCTACTATTAAGTTGCGCAATATTAAGTATTTTGCTAATTATATTTGTGAGTTAAGGGCCTGTCCACTTGGGCGTCATTAGCACGTCATTTACGCGATATCCTAAATATTGTCACGCGCACGTAGCGCATGGTGAGGCGTGGTGGCGTATGCAGTGACACGCAGTAACGATCGGTGCTACCTTATTGTGCCAAGATTTTGGCATGTTTAAAATCCTCGTGTGCCACCTGCGTGATTGTATCCCTTGCAATCCTTGATGTACATGGCATACGTGTAGCGTGTGGTAACGCATGGTTACGCAAGGTGACGCACGAACATTGCGTATGCTAATTTATTATGCGTCACCATGCGTCAACGTCCATAACCATGCGTCGACGCGCCATTTGTGTGTAATTTGAGTGCCACACCGCGTGATCACCTGGGTATAAAGTGCACTAGTTTTGAACATTTTTCACTGGGAAATTCCTTGCCATGGAGATCGGACTAAAATAACAGTACAGTACGAGCGACATCGCAATGGCTCCCAAAAGAAGCAGGGCCCTCAAGAACAAAGCGCGCAACTCTCGTACTGCTAGACGGTTTCGCGCAACAGTCGTGCATCTGTCACTGCCGGCGTGTCACGTAAATGATGTGCAAATGCCGCCGAAGTGCCGCCGAATTAATGCCGCCGAATTAATAAGCAGGCCCAAGACTACAAATAGCTTAACCTATTTCATGTAAACACATCATCATGTGATGGGGTTCCATGCTCCATTTCCATTGTCCCATAGCTTTCTAGCTGCTGAATTGCCCAGCCTAATCCGGCATGCATTGTTACCAATTATTCCCATTCTACAGGATTCCCCATAAACTGTGGAAATGTCATATCCTTTGCCACCATGTAATTCTAAATTTGATACCATTCCAGTTTCATAGTATAGGTCAGTAATTACATGTTGAAACCAGGCCCTCACAGTCATTAGCTAATCATGCAAGAAAGGAAGGTTCATAAGTGGTCCTCTTAATTTTGATGCATGTTGATACGATACGATACGATGGCACTTTATTGTCAGACCGAGGTCTGAAATTTGTTTTTGCACACAGCCACAGAATGAAATAAAGAGCACAACACACAATAGAGTCCAACATAAAACATCCCCACACAGCAGGGGAAACAGTTTCCGTCACCTCCTCCATGGAGAGGCGACTTTTTCCATGCCGCCTCCCCCATGGCCTAACATCGAGGATCGGTGCGGCCTTTCCCGGAGATGTGCCCGGGGCTTCAGAAGCGGGCGCAGCATGGACTCTCTTCATGGAGCGGGCGAGCCCTCACTGGGGGTCACCGGAGGGGAGCGCTCCGTTCGCTGGCCCGCGACAGCCTGAAGCCGCAGTCTGTGGAGCTCCAGCTGGCGGTGTCCTGGGCCTGGTAACCCTCGTTGGGGACCCAGGAGGAGAAGAAACTCCGACCGCTGGCCCACGGGCGTGGCGGGGACTTACCATTCTTTGCAGGGTCCCTCACCGGGGATCCCTGGAGGGGAGCTCTGACCGCCGGCCTTGTGGTCTGCGGTGCTTCTGGTTGCGGCGCAGCGGGGACTTTAGATCTTCGACTGCCGGCCTGCGGCCTACACCAACCTGAAGCCACGGGGTCCGGTGGGGAGGCACCGATTCAGGACTTACCTGGAGTTTACATTGTTTACTCATCTGGACGCCCGCAGTGGCGCCTGCGGAGGGTTGAGGTCCCGACCACGGGGGAAATGGAGGAGGACTAGCCAAATGTTGTGCCTTCCACCACAGTGATGAATGCTGTGGTGATTTTTGTGTTAAATTTTTATTGTGGTTTTGTGTGTTCTTTTTTTATTGTACCGCTGCTGGAAAATTCATTTCACTTACACTTCATGTGCAAGTGACAAATAAAACTGATTGTATTGTATTGTATTGTATTGTATTGTATTGTAGAGTTGCACATCACAAATCCAACCTCCGCAGTTTTGGGGACAAAGCCTTCTCCAGAGCAGCTCCCAGGCTCTGGAACTCCCTCCCCCAACTGATCCGCAATTCCGTGTCCCTCACCATCTTCCAGTCCCACCTCAAGACCCATCTTTTCACCTCTGACTATCCTTAGCCCCACGTTCCCCCTCCCTTTTCATCTGTGCTTGAATTGCCTCATATTGTGTTTTGAATTGAATTCTGTTTTTAATTTGTGTACTAGTCATGTCTCTACTATTTATTTCATTCCTCTTACATGTTTTTCCTCTACTTGCTAAATTTTTGTAAGGTGTCCTTGAGACTCTTGAAAGGCGCACATAAATAAAATTTATTATTATTATTATTATGAGAATAAATTTATCAGTGCACAAACAAAAGAATAATATATTATTTTGGGCTAGAGTTACATTTGGTGCACTGTTTTCACTAATGGTACTTCAGTCTTTGGGCATCTTGTTTTTGCTTCTCTTATTCCTCATCCTCATTGTACCTTCCAGCAAAGGACATGATGGACATGACGATGGACATGACGATGGACATGACGATGACTATAGTCATCTGTGTTAAGATTGCCAAGAGTCCCTTTTGGAGCAAGTAATGTGTAATCACTACAGGTTCCTCTATGAATGTGTAACCATAGAAACTTGGTGTAGAATAAGGAGAGAATTCTCTTAAAATGTAATAGGCTAACAGTTTAGTCTGAAGAAGGGTCTTGACCCGAAACTTCCCCCATTCCTTCTCCCCAGAGATGCTGCCTATCCCGCTGAGTTACTCCAGCATTTTGTGTCTACCTAAGAGTTTAGAATCTGTACAAATGCAAAGAAGATCAGAAGGTCTCCGAACCAACGTAGCCTCAACGACTACCGGCCAGTCGCACTCACACCAGTGGTGATGAAGTGTTTTGAAAAACTGGTCCGGGGTCACATCACATCACTTCTGCCCCGAAGCTTTGACCCCCACCAGTTTGCGTACAGAGCGAATAGATCCACAGAGGACGCTGTAGCCACAGCTCTCCATGCTGCACTGTCTCACCTGGAGCAGCGGGGGAGCTACGTGCGGATGCTCTTTGTGGACTACAGCTCTGCTTTTAATACTATCCTTCCCCACAAACTGGTGGACAAACTGGGGGACTTGGGACTTCCACACTCCACCTGTACGTGGATAAATAGCTTCCTGTCGGGTCGAAGCCAGAGAGTCAGAGTGGGCCATCACACATCCACGGCCCTCAGCCTCAGTACCGGCTCTCCACAGGGCTGTGTACTGAGCCCCCTGCTCTACACCATCTACACGCATGACTGCACCCCAGTCCACCACAGCAACACCATTGTCAAATTTGCGGATGACACTACAGTGGTGGGACTCATCTCCGCGGGGGACGAGTACGCCTACCGGGATGAGGTGGAGCAGCTGACAGGGTGGTGCGAAGAAAATAACCTGCTCCTCAACACCTCAAAGACGAAGGAGGTAATAATAGACTTCAGGAAAAACAAAACGGACATGGTACCACTGACCATCAGAGGGGACTGTGTAGAGAGGGTGGCGGATTTCCGCTTCCTGGGAATCCACATTGAGGAGGACCTGACGTGGAGCGTGAACACCACTGCGCTGCTGAAAAAGGTCCAGCAGAGACTGCACTTCCTGCGGGTGCTCAGGAAGAACAACATCACACAGAGGCTGCTGCTGTCCTTTTATCGGTGCTCCATTGAGAGCATACTAACATACTGTGTATGCGTGTGGTACACCAGCTGCACAGTGGCTCAGAGGAAAGCGCTCCAGAGGGCCATTGACAACGCCCAGAGGATTGTCGGCTGCCCTCTCCTTACCTTGGAGGACCTACACAGTTCCCGCTGCACCAAAAAAACCCAGAATATAATAAAGGACATCTCCCACCCCGGACACTCCCTGTTTGAACTGTTGCCGTCAGGCAGACGGTACAGATCCACAAGGACAAGGACAAATAGACTACAAAACAGTTTTTACCCCACTGCTATAAAAGCACTAAATGTGGCCGCCAAGGAACGCAGGGGCGATACAGACTAAGGGACTGTGGTAACGGTGAAATCGACAGAAGGATGGAGGGTTGGGTGTGTATGCGTGCTTTGTCTGTGTTTTTTATTTATTGCTTATCTTTATTATTTTACCGTGGATGTTTCGTTAGCTTTAGAAATGTTTGAATGCTGCACTGACTGGCTGACATTTTAAATTTCGTTGTACATGGCCCATGTTACAATGACAATAAAGAAACTATTCTATTCTACCATGAGCTCAAATGTCATCAGTCCAGCTAGGTAATATGAATTTAATTAATTACATATTCTGGATTTTAAAAGGAAAGCTATTTTATAATGACCTAGGAAACTGGTGGACTGTCATCATAAAAATAACCCTATTTGATTTATTAATGTGGCTGCTGTTCCACAGCAATGTAATTAAGTTTAATTATCCTCTGATGTGGCACAGAAAGCCATTCAGTTGTATCCTAAGTCTCTTCAGGATAAATTAAGGATAGCCAATGAATGATGTCCTTGCAGCAAAACGCATATGTGAAAACAGAATAAAGAAATTTAAAAAAGCACATCTCTCAATTAGTTGGCAGGTATATCAGTGCTGAAAAGGAAACATCCAAGACCTAACAGGTAGAAACAAGCTTAGAAATGAATCAACAGGGCAATTGTGGCATGAGCTGTACTTAAGACTATTATAGCGAAGTGGTGGCAATATAGTTGGTGCCAAACTGTGTACGGGAGAGGCAGTCCTTCGTGGAAAGGTTTTTCTGGATCAACACCTTTGACGATTGATCCATCAGGCAGTGGTCAGCATTGAACATCCAGCAGGCACTGCAGGAAAAATACTTGATGGATCCTGTGGTGTGGTTCCCTGAGCAGACAGCCCAGGTTGTTTGGCGAAATGCCAGAACATTGCCAGAACTCACCAACAAAGCACCAAGGTCTTGCTTCGCTGGTGGCGAGAGGGGCCCTCCCAGTCAGATCCATTTTGCGACGTCAGAACCCTACTACCAGCTACGCTGCTACGGAGAGGAGACGGTTGCCCAACTCTTTGCAGAGTGTGGATTTGCGAAGAGAGTCATCAGAAGGATGCAAGGGTCCTTGTCACAGTTTATCCTGAAAAACTCTGTAACAGAGGACTCTCTGTTTTACGGACTGGTCACAGGGGCACATTTGGAAATGGACGTCAAGTGCTGCTGGAACGTCATCAACTTGTAAATTGAAAGAGTGGATCATTTCTTGATTATAGAACAGGCTTTTCACCACAGCCAGTTTCCAAGGGAGCCACCCTCACTATGTATGACAAGACAACCTACCAGAAGGGTGTGCTAGGGTATAAGTACCTAAAGAGCAATACCAACACAGCATTGAGGTCACCTCTCTAATATCATCTTTCCTTTTTTCAATGATTTTAAAGGTAAATTTTACATGAAAGGATATGTTCTAGAACAAACAAAAATGCTGATGAGACCCATGTTTACAAGAAAGGTAATAGAGAAAAATAATTTTAAAATCCGTTTACCAAACACGAATTGCTTTCCAAATTATTGATTTCACTTTCCTTCCAAGCCTCATCCTTCCTTATCATTATCCCTTCTAGACCGGGCATATTCACTGGAAGCAGATACTCATCAGTTGCTCCAGAAAAGATTGAAGCAATTTTGTTAATGAGGCCAGTTTTACTCGTCCTTTTGAAATAAGCAATAACCATATAACCATATAACAATTACAGCACGGAAACAGGCCATCTCGGCCCTACAAGTCCGTGCCGAACAACTTTTTTCCCTTAGTCCCACCTGCCTGCACTCATACCATAACCCTCCATTCCCTTCTCACCCATATGCCTATCCAATTTATTTTTAAATGATACCAATGAACCTGCCGACACCACTTCCACTGGAAGCTCATTCCACACCGCTACCACTCTCTGAGTAAATAAGTTCCCCCTCATGTTAATTCTGAAGTCATGTCCTCTTGTTTGAACAATTTTCAATTTTCAATAAACAATTTTCCTGCCTCTATTTTTGGCTGGAGAAATGATGAACAAGAGAGTCAGAAATAGAGGCTATCATTATAACAGAATGGGTTCCATGTATGTGCCAGGTTATCAATGTTTATGACATATCTATCATTATCAAAGTCTTTTGATTGTGCAGTGACATTTTCTAAGCTCTACCAAGGTATGTTTGTGTACTCTCAGTACATATTAGCCCCTCTTTCCTTAAATTTAACTTCTTTGACTTATTCGAAGTGGCTAAATGCATCACTTTATGTGGCACAGATTTCCTCTGATAACATTCTTGTTGAAACATTTATTCTTACCATAATAGATGCATAATACAAGTGCAAGCTGTTGCTTTTATTTGCATAGGTACAGTTAAGAATCGTGATCCTGCAGACTCATTCATCAGGAAATGAAGTTCAACTTCAAATTAATCTTTAAATAACCCATCTGCTTATTTTAAGAAGATCCTGCAAATATTTCCCCTGGTATTTCCAAAAAAAATGTGTCCAGTGGATAGCGATCCAATGTAACAAATGAGTATTAGCTTATTAGCAAACACGTCCCATATGTGCCTTTGCGGTGGAAGCAGTCAAACTTTTATTTTTAAATTTATTTTAAATATGTTTGCTTTTTAATATTAATAGAAGCAACATGGGATGAATGCATGAAATAACAACTGAGTGAAATTTGCTGGAATTTCTAAGGAAGAGTGCTTCAAGACATCAATTAATCAACTTGAAATGTTGCTATTTTTATTTCTTAATTGTGAACTTAATTCCAGCACTATAAATAGTGAATAATGTAGTTGGGGAAATCAAGCAGCTTTTGAATGTTTTGTATATGAGGTAAGCATCACTCATTAAAAATACACCACCACACCCTCATAAACTAGTCAATGCTTTCAACTCTAAATGTTGTTTGGACATAAGCTTCCCTGGGGAACACCAGAGATTGACCACAAAGAATTTTCACCATATTTCTTCTGGATATGATAATCATATATTTGGTGGTGATGGTATGGTAGCAGAGCCTAAACTGACACTCTTTATGTACTGACCGAGTTTGATTCACGGTTTATTCTAAATCAAATAGAAACATAGAAAACAGGTGCAGGAGGAGGCCATTTGGCCCTTTGAGCCTGCACCGCCATTCATTAAGATCATGGCTGATCTTCCAGAGTACAACTTAGATCCCTTCCAAATTAGAGGAACATTAGCAAACTATTTGCCACAACTGAAGGTCCAATTGGTTTCTTCACTAAAAAATTTGAAAATAAATGGTCATATGGGATAGTATAAGTGCCGCAGTGTGTCAGAATATCATGCCTAGGAATGTGGCAGATTAAGAAACATCTTGTTCATGATGGTGAGCACTTTACCTGGAGAGGTGGATTTCCAATGCTTTATTCAATGGACTATTGCCTGATTAAGCAGCAACCTATAATGTCTCAAGCACTGTGAGGGCTTCTTTCTGGATGAGCTGCCTGTTATATATTAACCAAAATAAATTAAATGGCAAAAACCATGTCATTCCCCGATGTTGGATGTTGTATTGCTACACAAAGTAGCGATCATCAGATGATTTTCACGGATTAGTGTGATGATTTTGGAAACATACAGTGCATTTATTATGTAGCACGCATACAAGTGTGCTACATGGATTTCTCATACAAGCAAAACAAATACTAAACTTTGACCTAGGGGATTCCATATTATTGAAGGCAGGCTATCTTGCCTGTTGTCATTGCCATTGTCGCCAGTTGAGACCCACCTCAAAGATGAAGTGCCAACATTCCCTGGGCTTGTCTCCCCTTTACATTTGGTTTCCAGATTCTGTCCATGGCTCGTAGTAAATCACTGACCACAGCTTACATGCACCATCACCTTGGAACATGATCATGTGGAGCGGTATCTTATTTTGTTACCTTGCCGAATCACTCCTGCAATGCTGCTCCTTCTGTGCTAATTTCTAAAATTGTTTATAAATATTTCATACCTATTTTAAATATTCTTGGCCAAGATGGTTCGTGAGAGGTAATTTAGCTATTCCATCTGAACTTCAGGCTGTTCCACTTGAATCCAGATGATGTAAAACAATGAGAGTATTTTTGAATTAATTTTAAAGAAGACACAAAATGCTAGAGTAACTTGGTACTCTACTGAGGTCAGGCAGTAGAGTACCTTGAGAATATGGAGCGGTGATGTTTCGGTTCGGGACACTCCTTTAGACTGATTGTACTAGGGGGAAGGAAGCTGTAAGTGAGATGGGGAGGGACAAATTCAGGAAAATTATGAGTTGATATAGAGAGAGGGGGATTTTGATTGCCAGATGGTTGGCCAAAGGCCAGAAAATTAAAAAAAAAAACACACAGAAGGTGTGAGATAAGGAGATAAGGATAGAAAATGAAGCCAGAGGAAAGAATATAGATGGAAAGGACTGGAAGGAAGTGGGAAATTGCAGAGGGTATTGGGGGGGGGGGGGGGAGGCAGGGGGGGGGGGGGATTAATTGCTTAAAATTGGAAAATTGGAAAATTAAATGTTCATACCATTTTATTGTAAGCTACAGTAAGTGGAATATGAGGTGCTCTTCCTCCAGTGTGGTCTCACTCTGCAATGGAGAATGCCCAGGGCAGAATGGTTGATATGGGAATGGGAAGGGGGAATTAAAATGGTTAGCAACAGGAAAATCGAACATTTCAGGAAAATGGTTGCCCAGTCTACACTTGGTCTCAATGTAAATGAGACCACATTGGGAACACCAAATGCAGCAGATGCAGTTTGCAGAGGTGCACGTGGACCCCTGTCTCACCTGCAAGGACTGTTGGGTTCCTTGGATGGATGTGCGGGAGGAAGTATAGGGACAGGTGTTGTATCACCCGTGGTTGTAGTAGGAAGTATTTGGGGAGGGATGGTTTTCGTGGAAAGGGATGAATGAATCTAGAAGTTGTGGAGGAAGAAATCTTTGCAGAAAGCCAAAAGAGGTGGGAATGGGAAGATGTGACTGGTGGTGGAATCAAATGCTGGAGAATAATGTGTTACGTGCAGAAATTGGTGGGATAAAAGCTGAAGAGTGGAGGAACTATCTTTATTCCATCTGGGGGGAGGAGGGGCAAGAACAGAACTACGGGACACAGAAGAGATGTGGGTGGGAGATCCATGTATGACAACAGGGGGAAACCATGTTTACTAAAGAAAGAGGACATCTCGGATGTTCTAGAATGGAAAGCCTCATCTTGGGAGGAGATATTGCAGAGACAGCATAGGGAATAGGGGATGGCACATTTGCAAGATGCAGGGTGGGAGAAGGTGCCGTCCAGATAACTATGGGAGTCAGTAAGTTTGTTGTATATGTCTGTCGATAGTCTGTCCCCTGTGATGGAGATAGAGAGATCAAGAAAGTGGAGAAAGATGTCAAAGCTAGTCCAAGTGAATTAGGGCAAGGTGGAAGTTAATGGTAACATTAATGAACTCAACAAATTCTATGTGAGAACAGGAGGAACCGAATGCACATGTGATGTAGTGGGGTGTTTTGGGGTTGGGGGATGAGGCCAGTGGAACATTTGGAACAAGGACAGGTCAATGTAAGCAATAAAAAGATAGGCCCATGAGCCCCAGCTCCACCTTTAACTTGAAGAGAGTGAGAGGAGTCAAATGAGAAGTTATTGAGGGTGGGGACAAATTCTGGCAGGTGGAGGCGAGTGTTAGTAGAGGGAAAATAATTGGGTCTCTGTGAGGGACTTGAGACCTTCTTCGTGGGGAATGAAAGTGTAAAGGGACTGGACGTCCATGGTAAAGATGAGACAATGGGGGCCTAGGAATTGAAAGTGATTTAAGAATTGAAGAACATATGAGGTGTCTCAGATGTAGGTTGGAAGGGACTGGACAAGTGGGATAAGGTGGAGTCAAGGTATTTGGTGGTGAGTTTAGATTAAGCTTAGATTTATTTAGATTATAGAGCAATACAGCATGAAAACAGACCTTTCACACTGGTTCAATGTTATCCTACTTTTGTACCTATTCCCTACATAAAAGAGGCAATTTACAGAGGCCAGTGAACCTACAAACTTACCGTTTCTGGGATGTCGGAAGAAACTGGAGTACCCAAAGGTCACAGTGTTCATCTTCAGAACCCAGATGGTCACAGAAAAAATGTGTGATGTTCACATAGACACCACTCTCAAATCAGGATCAAACCTGTGTCGCTGGTACTGTGAGGCAGCAGCTTTACTTGTTGCACCACTGTGCCACCCTGTAGGTTCTTTTGGGCAGGAGCAGGCAGGAACAATTGGTCTGCCAGGACATCAGTCTATTTTATAAAATTCTCAACATAAGTTGATCAAAACGGAAAATGACTCTAGGAAACAAACGCCTCATGGAAGTCTTAATATCAACTCATCCATTACATGTTTAGCAGTGCTACACAAAGCAATATATTTATTTCAATTGCCTTTGAGGAAGATACCATGAAATTATCTTTTCATTTTTCATATGAGTGTATCCATATTCTCTGAAAAGACCTAGTTGGCCATGTCCATAACTACAGTGAACATTTTGAAGGCTTGTTCCTACAAATCTAGAGCAAACTGTTTTGTATTCTTAACAAAAAATTGTGATCACCAACCAAACTGGATCAATAGATCAATCTTCCCTGCAGTACAGTATATTTATTGCACGCTGCACACAATTTTTTCCCATGTGTTCATTATGAACATTAGCCAAAATCCTTAAGGGCCTGTCTCACTGCGGCAACCTAATTCACGAGTTTAGAAGAGTTTGTCCTTGACCGATACTCGCAACATGGTCAACATGAGGTCCTAGGAGGTCTTTGTAATTCTCCTTCATGATCGAGGTTAGTCCCCGCGTACTCGAGGCCTCAGCTAGGTTGCGGCAATTTTTTCAACATGCTGAAAAATGCCCGCGCGTAAAATAAGGTCACTATGGAAAAAAATCGATATTTTTTTACTCGTAGGATTAGTTGAGGTAAGCCATAGTAGGTAGTCGAAGGCAATCAAAAGTAATTGAATGTAGTCGAAGGTAAAGGTTGAAAAAAAGGTAATAAACTGTATATATTTTCAGTCAACATTGGCCAGCTCCTCCCTCATGGCCCCATAGTCCCCTTTATCCAACTGCAACACTGAGACCTCAAAACTACCCTACTCCCTCTCCAATTGTAGATTAAACCTAATCATGTTATGGTCACTGCCTCCTAATTGTTCATTAACCTCGAGGTCCTTTATCAAATCCGGTTCATTACATACACAAAGAGAAGCAGAAGAAAACACTGATTGGCTCTAGCCTTAGTGGGAAGAGAGTTAGAAGTGAGTCAGAGAGGAAAAACAGTTGAGAAGGAGAGGCAAAGCACAGGAAGACTTAACTCAGAACTCCCGTGGATTTTGAAGCAACAGCAACAAAGAAAAGCAGGCGATCGTTTCGCCGAACACCTCCGCTCGGGTCCGCAATAACCTAGCTGACCTCCCGGTGGCTCAGCACTTCAACTCCCCCTCCCACTCCGTCTCCGACCTCTCTGTCCTGGGTCTCCTCCATGGCCACAGCGAGCAGCACCGGAAATTGGAGGAACAGCACCTCATATTCCGTTTGGGGAGTCTGCACCCCGGGGGCATGAACATCGACTTCTCCCAATTCTGTTAGTCCTTGCTGTCTCCTCCCCTTCCTCAGCTCCCCTGCTGTCTCCTCCCACCCTCCAGCCTTCCGGCTACTCCTCCTTTTCCCTTTCTTGTCCCCACCCACCCCCACCCCTGATCAGTCTGAAGAAGGGTTTCGGCCCGAAACGTTGCCTATTTCCTTCGCTCCATAGATGCTGCTGCACCCGCTGAGTTTCTCCAGCTTTTCTGTGTAACAGGAGAAAGCACTGATTGGCTCTAGTCCAAGTGGGAGGAGAGTTAGAAGTGAGTCAGATGGGGAAAACAGTTGAAAACGAGAGGCAAAGCACAGGCAGTCTTAACTCAGAGCTCCCGTGGATTTTGAAGCAACAACAACAAAGAGAAGCAGGAGAAAGCACTGATTGGCTCTAGTCCAAGTGAGAGGAGAGTTAGATGAGAGCCAGAGGGGTAAACCAATTGAAAAGGAGAGGCAAAGCAGATGCAGTCTTAACTCAGAGCTCCCGTGGATTTTGAAGCAACAGCAACAAAAAGAAGCAGAAGAAAGCACTGATTGGCTCTAGCCCGGGTGGGAGGAGTGTTAGAAGTGAGTCAGAAGTGGGAAACAGTTGAAAAGGAGAGGTAAAGCACAGGCAGACAATTACAATACCGTTCATTGTAAATGAACTCCCACCAGGGACACACGAGGTCCCGATGTCACCTTCCAACGGACCTGTGGCTGATGTCTCTGAAGCTCCGGAGTCGGGTCGCAGCCGCGCGCCACCACAGCTCTACATGCTCTGAAGCCGGCCAGCTCCACGATAGTAAGTCCGCAGGCTCCGCGACTGGAGCCCCCAGGTTGTTCCGGTTGGAGGCTGCTCCATGGTGCTAGGCCCCAACGACAACGGATACCCGACAGGGAAAAGGTCGGGTCCTCCGTACAGAGATGATATTTAAAAGTTTGCCCCCCCGCCCCACACATATACACAGCTAACAACAACATATAAACCACTATAAACTATACACTCAATGCGACAAAAATTAAAAAAAAAAAAGACAGATGGACTGCAGAGGCCGCTGCCGTGAGGTGGCGCCATTTTACAGTAGTATGTAGAAATTTTAGAATATTATGTAGAAAAATAAACTACATATGCTGGTATACCAATGAAAGATACAACATGCTGGAATAACTCAGCGGGTCAGCGGGTCTACATATGCTGGTATACCAATGAAAGATACAACATCTTGGCAGCATCTTGGAGAACATGGATAGACGATGTTTGAGGTTTGGACCCTATTTCAGACTGATTGCGGGGATGAGGGAAAGAAAGCAAGAAACTAGTAGATCTTCTAGATTTCTTTCCCCACCCATGCAATCAGTCTGAAAAAGGGTCTCAACCTGAAATGTTACCTACCCATGTTCTCCAGGATACTGCCTGACCCACTGAGTTATTCTAGCGTTTTGTGTCTTTACACTTCAAAATTATCCTTAGTTCATAATGATTATTAATTGTTGCTTGGTAGGTTTAGGTATGGATATGTTTTTTTCTCTAGATATCCATGTGCACATTCATATTGTAATTTTTGTGTCTTATTTATTGTGTCTTATGGAAACTAGCATCTGCAGTTCCTTGTATCTGCATATTGTAATCTATTTGAACTGAAGAACTGTGCAGTATGTATATTGTGTGCAATGTAATATAATTGCAAACTGTTTGGAAATTTTAGTTTGCAGCAACCAGTTAAATACTTAAAATGTAAATAGTTTATGTGCACTTTCTTGCAAAATAAACCATTTTCTCTCAATGTTTCTGCAAAGCTATAAAAATTACAGTGAGGATGATAGTTACAATGAGGATGATAGTTTTCCCTTGTAACTTTTGAATGATATTGGCAATGTGCTTGGTAAGCTTCAGGTGATTCTTCATCACCAAAACTGATTTGTTTATAAATAATATTTTTGTTGATTAAAGCCTCATATTTACTGAAGAGAATATTTTACACAACAAACCACAACACCAATCAATGGACCATCGCATGCAACATTTAGCCATATTAATATGAATAAGCATGTAGCAAAGTGATCGTTTCAATTGATTATATCAGAAGTGTCGTTAAATACAGCCTACCTTGAAAATTGTTCAGCTTGGATATCATATAAATCACCATGTTTTTTAAAGAAACAAAATCCTCGACTTTGAAGGAGTTTGTGAGAACACAAAATGATGTGATTCGTGAGTTTAAAAAAAACCAATAATCTTAAATGAGAAACTAGAAAAATATGACATGCTGGAAAATAGCATGCTGCACAATGCAAAATATGTTTTGTTTAAAGGTTTGCAGAAGCTGGAAGATTACTTCAATCTAACACCGTTGGGAATTACTGCAAGCCATGCATTAGGGAAAAGGAGTGAGAAGCAGGAGACAATTAAGGAGTGCATTATTTCAATAAAGATAATTTCCTTACACTTGCAATTCTGTTCCATTTGCATTAGCTTTGTGTATGAATGAATGAATTCAGTCAAAGCTGTTGCATACACACAGTAAGCCCTGAATTTGAACTAATGTAAGATTACATTAAAAATGTCAGAGAAATTTGGTAATCATGAATAACGTATAACTGTCAGCAAAAAATCCAAGGCTATGAAACAAAAAGCAAAAGTCACTAGTAAGAACATATGTCTATTTCAAATATTGCAATCATCATCACTCACAATATTCATGTTATTGTCAAGTTGAGAAAGAACTGTGTGGTAAAAAGCCAACCCAAATGTGTGGGACATGCCAAACGTGACTGTGCCTAAGCCTGATGAAGCAGTGTGGCTGTGTGAATGCTATAGTCACAGTAAATCATGCCACAGACAGTGATATCTGTCAACCACTTTCCAAGTTAGTACGAGGTGTTAGCAGAATCAAAGGAATTCATAAAACTGGATTTTTCCCGTGTGTACGCAAAGTTGAGTGTTAATAAAGTAGTCAAATATACCTGACCATCAACTTGTACAAGGTTACCCAATGGAATATTCTTCACTCCAGGCTTTCCAGGCCATGATAGATAAAATGACATGTGAAGTTGATCATTATTTTTATGATTAATTTTTTTTGATTGCTATGAGTACAAAAGAAGAAAAGCCGATTTTGCAGCAAATGTGAATAACATTACATGGGTAGAATGTGTAGTTAAAGCAAATGAAATGCGTTTTCCTTTGAAACAAATTGCAGTCTACTATGGTTTGATGTTTCATGGATAATTTTGAAGTGTAAAGACACATAACGCTAGAATAGTTTTTCCTCTCTGACTCACTTCTAACTCTCTTCCCACTCAGGCTAGAGCCAATCAGTGCTTTCTCCTGCTTTTCTTTGTGTATGTAATGAACCGGATTTGATAAAGGACCTCGAGGTTAATGAGCCATTAGGAGGCAGTGACCATAACATGGTTAGGTCTACAATTGGAGTGGGAGTAGGGTAGTTCGGAGGTTTCAGTGTTGCAGTTGGATAAAGGGGACTATGGGGCCATGAGGGAGGAGCTGGCCAATGTTGACTGAAAATATATACTAGCAGGGATGACAGTGGAACAAAAATGGCAGGTGTTCCTCGGAATAATACAGAAGGTGCAGGATCAGTTCATTCCTAGGAGGATGAAAGATTCCATGGGGAGAAAGGGACGGCCATGGCTGACAAGGGGCGTCAGGGACAGTATAAAAATTAAAGCGTAATAGTACAACGTAGCAAAGATGAGTGGGAAGCAAGATGATTGGGTAATGTTTAAAGAACAACAGAAGATAACCAAAAAGACAATACGGGGAAAAAAGATGAGTTACAAAGGTAAGCTAGCCAAGAATATACAGCAGGATAGTAAAAGCTTCTTTAGGTATATGAAGAGGAAAAAATTAGTTAAGACCAAAATTGGACCATTGAAGGCCGAAAAAGTGAATTTATTATGGGAAACAAGGAAATGGCAGATGAGTTGAACAGGTACTTTGGATCTGTCTTCACTAAGGAGGACACAAACAATCTTCCTGACATAGTAGTGGCCAGAGGATCTGGGGCGATGGAGGAACTGAAGGATATCCACATTAGGCCAGAAATGGTGTTGGATAGACTGATGGGACTGAAGGCTGATAAATTTCCAGGACCTGATGGACCGCATCAAAGGGTACTTAAGGAGGTGGCTCTAGAAATCATGGATGCATTGGTGATAATTTTCCAATGTTCTATAGACTCAGGATCAGTTTCTGTGGATTGGAGGGTAGCTAATGTTATCCCACTTTTAAAGAAAGGCGGGAGAGAATACAGGGAATTATAGACCAGTTAGCCCGACATCAGTGGTGGGGCAGATGCTGGAGTCATTTATAAAAGATGAGATAGCCGAACATTTGGATAGCAGTAACAGGATCGGTCCGAGTCAGCATAGATTTACGAAGGGGAAATCATGCTGGACTAATCTTCTGGAATTTTTTGAAGATGTAACTAGGAAAATGGACAAGGGAGAACCAGTGGATGTAGTGTACCTGGGCTTTCAGAAAGCATTTGATAAGGTCCCACATAGGAGATTAGTGGGCAAAATTAGGGCTCATGGTATGAGTGTTGATATGGATAGAGAAGTGGTTGGCAGACAGGAAACAAAGAGTAGGGATCAACGGGTCTCTTTCAGAATGGCAGGCAGTGACTTGTGGGGTACCGCAAGGCTCGGTGCTGGGACCACAGCTATTTACAAAATACATCAATGATTAGGATGAAAGGATTCAAAGTAACATTAGCAAATTTTCAGATGACACAAAGCTGGGTGGCAGTGTGAACTGTGAGGAGGATGCTATGAGAGTGCGGGGTGACTTGGACAGGTTTGGGGAGTGGGCAGATGCATGGCAGACGTAGATCAATGTGGATAAATGTGAGGTTATCTACTTTGGTAGCAAAAATAGGATGGCAGATTATTATCTAAGTGGCGTCAAGTTAGGAAAAGGGGAAGTACAATGGGATCTAGGGGGGGTCCTTGTACATCAGTCTATGAAAGTAAGCATGCAGGTACAGCAGGCAGTGAAGAAAGTGAATGGCATGTTGGGCTTTATACCAAGAGGAATCGAATATAGGAGCAAAGAACCCCTAATTTGATGAAGGATATTCTTGCTATTGAGGGACTGCAGCGTAGGTTTACAAGGTTAATTACCGGGATGGCGGGACTGTCATATGCTGAGAGAATGGAGCAGCTGGGCTTGTACACTCTGGAGTTTAGAAGGATGAGAGGGTATCCCATTGAAACATATAAGATTGTTAAGGGTTTCGACATGCTAGAGGTAGGAAACATGTTCCCGATGTTGGGGGAGTCCAGAACCAGGGGCTACAGTTTAAGAATAAGGAGTTAACCATTTAGAATGGAGACGAGGAAATACTTTTTTCTCACAGAGAGTGGTTAGGCTGTCAAATTCAGTTCCTCAGAGGGTGGTGGAGGCGGGTTCTCTGGATGCTTTCAAGAGAGAGCTAGATAGGGCTCTTAAAAATAGCAGAGTCAGGGGATATGGGGAGAAGGCAGGAACGGGGTACTGTTTGGGGATGATCAGCCATGATCACATTGAATGGTGGTGCTGGCTCAAAGGTCCGAATGGCTACTCCTGCACCCATTGTCTATTGTCTATTGAGACAGCGGCTGATTGGACGAGAATTTTAAGGGAAGCTGGTTGATAATTGAACGCAACCCCCTTAGAGCCAGCGGTTGATTTGCTGTTTTTTCCTCTCGTTTTAAAATCGTACTGTTCTGATTTTTCACACTTTTTTAACTTAAAAATTGGAACAAATACGATAAAATCGGATTAGTTGGCAGGTATGCATTAGGAACAAAATGTAACATTTCCACTAACTCCCAGGAATCTCTGCCCCATGACTGCTCAAATTCAAGATGGCATTCAGAACTGTGAGATCAAGCTCTGGGAGCACAGAGAGACAACATATAAACATCAGAGGCAGCAATCCATCTGAAAAATTAACCATCACCTCACTCCATCAGCCACAATCTCACCCCATTTCTGAATGAATCTGTGGTTCTCACACCAGCATTATCAGCCACGGCAAAAAAACAGACTAGAAATAAATCAGTCTAGATCTCAAGGGATTGCCTAATAATAAGAAGACAGCTTTATGTCAGTTACCATTCTTTTTTTTTCATTTTTGTTCTTTATCTAGTCTCTTTCTTAGTCTAAGAGTATTTTGTAACTGTGAGCTGAGAGGCAGTATCTAGCACAGGGAGTAGCGAAGGCTTTCTAAGAGGCCATTAAAACACAAAATATGCAAGGCCTGGGATTCTGTTGATGATGCCTAGTCATTGCTTGTGGCCACTCCTCTTTTTGGAGGGGGTAATGCTATGTCACCAGTGGTGCAATAAGAACCACACAGCCCTTGAAGGTAAGTCGAATTCCATGGCTGATGTAGAGATGAAATCAAGGTACAGGTCAGGTCCAACGTGTTCTGACCCAATAACAGATTGGTTCATAGATTAATTGGGTACTGTAAATTGCTCCCAGTGCACGTAAGCAGCAGGAGAATCAGTTTGATGTAAATGTGCAGAAAATAGACAGAAAATTGCTGGAGTAATTCAATGTGTCAAGCAGCATTTCTGAGTTACTCCAGCGCTTTGTGTCTATCTTTGGTATAAACCAGCATCTGAAGATCCTTCCTACATGATGCTGATGTGCATGGGAGAGAAAGTGAGTCGGAAAATAGGTGGGAAATGTGTTGGACAATAGACAATAAGTGCAGGAGTAGGCCATTCGGCCCTTCGAGCCAGCACCGCCATTCAATGTGATCGTGGCTGATCATCCCCAATCAGTACCCCGTTCCTGCCTTCTCCCCGTATCCCCTGACCGCTATTTTTAAGAGCCCTATCTAGCTCTCACTTGAAAGCATCCAGAGAACCCACCTCCACTGCCCTCTCTGAGGCATAGAATTCCACAGACTAGATGGAATGTACCCCAGTGTTATGCAAAGACAGGCTCGGACCTGTTTCCCCGCCTTATGCTGTGACAGACCTGTCCCCACCAGCTATGTGACCCAGTGTTAAACAGTGACAGACCCGTCCCAATAGTGCTGTACCCCAGTACTGTGAGAGACCTGTGCCCACCAGTACTGTACCCCAATATAATATATTGACAGACCCCTCCAATGCTCAGAGTTGGTATTGACTCAGTGGTCAAGATGGGTTCCTTGTACATCAAAAGGAAATTTGAGAAATAACATGAATGTGTTTTTTTTTTTGTTTACAAGCTTTGCCGTATGTTATTCAGTTCCTAATGATAAATTAAGAAATAACATTTATTTCAAGCAAAATCTGATGACATTTTGAAGCTGCAGTTCATATATTGCCATTATTTCTAAGAAATTGTAGTGGTACAGGTGCACAACCTTTTATCCGAAAGCCTTGGGACCAGACACTTGTCGGATTTCGGACATTTTCGGATTTCAGAATGGAAGATTTTTAGCATAGATTAGGTAGGTAGCGCGGGCGGCTTGAAAAGTCTGGAGCAGCTGCCTCCTCCCCGGAGACCGGGAGAATCATTGCATAAATGTTAGTCAGTTAGTTTGGAGGGATTTTATGTGGTGGTGGTGGTGTAGGGGTGAAGGGGGAAACTTTAATTCTTAGTCCCCTACCTACCTGGTCGGCGACTCCCAACCTCGCGGAGCTGGGGGCTCCGTCCGGCCGCGGGCGGCGCCGGTTGGAGCTCCGACCCCGGCAACTCTACCCCTGGCTGCGAGACGCTCCAAATCCAGCGCGGCCCGCGGCCGGACGTCCCAGCTCCGAGAATGTCGGGAGTCGGCGGCGTCGCAGCGCTGTGATACCAGCGGGGAGCGAGCAATGCCTTACCGGGTCGCCGTGCGGCAAGCCCCGGAGCGCTGTGGCCGCCTTCTTCCAACATTCGCGGAGCGTCGCTGGATTTGGAGCCGCAGAGCTGGGGGCTCCGTCCGGCCGCGGGCGGCGCCGGTTGGAGCTCCGACCCCGGCAACTCTACCCCTGGCTGCGCGGCTCCAAATCCAGCGACGCTCCGCGATGTTGTGTGTCGGCGGCCACAGCGCTCCGGAGCTTGCCGCACGGCGACCCGGTAAGGCATTGCCCGCACCCCGCTGGTATCCCAGCGCTGCGATGCCGCCGACTCCCGACATTCGCGGAGCTGGGGCGTCCGGCCGCGGGCCGCGCTGGATTTGGAGCGCCTCGCAGCCAGGGGTAGAGTTGCCGGGGTCGGAGCTACAACCGGCGCCGCCCGCGGCCCCGCCGGCCACAGCGCTGCGGAGCTTACTGCACAGCGACCCGGTAAGGCATTGACCGCTCCCCGCCTCTCCGACCAGGTAGGGGACTAAGAATTAAAGTTTACCCCTTCACCCCCCTTCACATAAAAGCCCTCCAAACTAACTGACTAACATTTAAGCAATGATTTACAGATGTTTAAGCGTCTCCCGGTCTCCAGGGAGGAGGCAGCCGCTACAGTAGTACAGACCTGGGTTGACTGTGGGTCGTTTTGGGTCAAGTTTGGCGCCAAACGCGAGCTTTGGTGCGCAGACGACATCTGGAAAAAATGGCCGGTTTTCGGATCTTTTCGGTTTCTGGAACACCGGATAAAAGGTTGTGCACCTGTATATTTATTTCTACCCTCTGTCCTGATAAGTTAATTCCAAACATATTCTCAATCATATATTTTCCAGTGGTACAAATCAGGCAATTAGGGGTAGAAAACTACAAAAAGTTGATTATATTATGATGGTAAGCTTGAACAGAAAGCTTAAGTGGAATATTAAAATTTGGCCATTATTTTTCACAAATAGTACCTTCACCAGCATATCACCGCACCATACTCCATCAACCCTAAACTAACAATAAAACTCGTAACATCTATCTTTATAATTTATTAATCTAGACTTTACTTTATGCATAACCACCTTTAATATAAAATTAATACAATTCAGCAGTAGTTTTGAAGAAAAAATATTTATCTGCTGTTACAGAAATGAAATTGACACCTTATTTGGATGGAATATTGTTCACAGTACTTCTCCATTTAACAAGGGAAACGATGTCAGTGTTGACAAAGAATATTTGCCAGTTTGACATGTTGAGACAGAATTTACAGAAGTAAAATATGGTGTGGGTAGAGCTGAAAAAATTGATGTTGCCCTATTTCCCTAGATTCACATTTGACATCCAGCTATCTCTTTTTTTGGCTGGTGTAAAATTGTCTTACACACTTCTGGAACAGCGCAGTTTTAACATATTGAAATTAGGTTACTTGAAAATTCCCATTTTCTCCTATGTAATATTGTCGTGCAAGTAACATGTGCAGAAATAAAGGGTTTAAAGAATATAAATAATGATGATATATCTTAACGATTACATTTTTGCCTGCATTTTAATAAATTGTGAATTTCAAGTTGTACATAAAATCTTAATCACAAAATCCAGATTGACACATTGGATCAACAGTGATGGACGGCAACACAACCTTTGGTACTGTATTTCAAAACAAACATTAAAGTAAGGCTTTGTTGCCTTCCAAGTAAAATAGTGAAGCCACTTGAAAGATGAGCAGAAACTTCTCTTTGATGCTCTGTCAATGTTTATTTTTTCAACCAACAGCCAGAAATCATATATTCTAGTGATTGTTACATTACTTCCTTAATGACCTTGCTGTATGAATTGCCTGCAGTGTGTTGTACATGGCTAAAGTGGCCATACTTGAAAAGTACTAAATAAACTGTAACTCTCTATAATGTCTGGAGGAAATAGAGGCACACAATAAATGTAAGGTTTTTTTGTTTTTAACCTCAATATTTATTTTTATTATTATTTCTGCGTATTTTTCCTTTCATTTTATGATTTGTTCGCATGATTTGTATATTTGTTTTCCTCTTGCATGTAATTTGAAGTTGGAAGCAACTTTGTAATAAAATAAAAAATATGTTTTTCACTTAATTGGCAGCTCTATGGCACAGTGGTAATGTTGTTCCTTACAGCGGCAGAGATCAAGTTTGAGACTGAGAAAGGGGGGTTTCTGTACGGAGTTCGTACATTCTGCCTGTGACCACATGGGTAATTTCTGGGTGCTCCAGTTTCCTCATACATTCCAAAGACATTAAGTTTTGTTGGTTAATTGGCTTCTGTTAATTGTCCCTAGTGTGCAGGATAGAACTAGATAACAGGTGATTGCTGGATGGCATGGACTTGTTGGGCCAAAGGGCCTGTTTCCACACTCTATCACTAAACTAAACTAAACTAATTGATTGTCAGATTTGTAAACACTCCCAGTAAAAACTTGCATGAATAGACAATTTGTCTGTTAAATGAGTACTTATTAAAGGACAATGCTAAATAGTTAAATTATTTTCACTTCCCCTCTGCTGTAAACCATCTTGTTGATAGACATAACATCATACTCATATTTGCTGGTGCCTTGGTTCCCAAAGTTGGTCCCAAATAATATATTATTTGCATGCATATGTCATGCCAGGGATCTCATTGCCGTGTGTATTAGCAGCAGCATATTTAACACCAGCATCCCCTCGCCTGCGTCCACCTATTCCCTGACACACTTTATCTTGGCTCTCCTCTCTCCCAGCTTTCACGCTCCCCCCCACTATAATCGGTCTGAAGAAGAGTCCCATCCTGAAACGTAATCTATCCATGTTCTCCAGAGATGCTGCCTGACCTGCTGAGTTGATCCAACATTTTGTCTTTGGTGCAGACCAAGTTTGTTTCAGAGGTAGAATGAAAAATAAATATAATTACTCTTGTTGTGACCAGCTGTGAGAATGCTTATCTGGTAAGGGAGTCCAGAACAAAGGGCATAATCTCATGTGGTATCTGCATGTCCTCTCTTCACCCCACATAAATCCCGAGCTAGAAGTAACAGTAACAACGCTATATAAAGGAATTACCAACCAACTCTAGGTTGGTTATTAATGGATTTCTAATGGATTATGCTACATTCTATGCCATACTTAGTAAATTCCTTTGGATTTGCTGCAGAATGCAGGTAGTGACGTGGAAAGTTCAGAAAATTTGTTTTCAGGTACCATATTACAATCATTTGCCACTCGAAGCCAATTTTAGAAACAATGAAAGAAATAGGAGCAGGAGTTGGCTAAATGGCTCCTCAAGTAAACTCTCATTCAGTAAAATCATAGCTGGTCTGGTCTTTGAACACAAAAGCACTTCCTTGCTTAATCCCATAAACCTTGATTACTATCTTGTCAAAAATCTCATTTTAGCCTTGAATAAATTAAATAACTCAGCACTCACAAGCATCATGAATTCCAAAGATTCAAAACCCTTAGAATATTTTTAAAAAAAAGATCCCCTTCATCTGCATGTTATATTGCAATAACTTACCTTGAGATTTGGCCCTTTGTTCTGGACTATCTAACCTGAGAAAACATTCCCACCTCTGGCAAAGTTGATTAGAATTTATTTTTTGCTACAATAAAGTCACGTTAAATCCTTTAATTGTCCGAAGGTGGTCTGTTAATATAAACCACCTTCAAAATGCAAGTTAGAAATTTGGTTTCTTGATTCCATATCATTCTCTCCAGCTGTCTTAATTTATTGTATCTGTCATGAGTGGCATGGTGGTGCAGCGGTAGAGTTGCTGCAGTACAGCGCCAGAGACCCAGGTTCGATCCTGACTACGTGTTTTCTCTGCACAGAGTTTGCATGTTCTCCCTGTGACCTGTGTGGGTTTTCTTCGGGTGCTCCAGTTTCCACCCACACTCCAAAGATGTACAAGTTTGTAGGCTAATTTGCTTGACAAAATTGTGAATTGTCCCTAGTGTGTAGGATGGTGTTTTTTGTCCTGGGATCACTGGTCGGCGTGGAATTGTTGGGCTGAAGGGCCTGTTTCTGCGCTGTATCTCTTGACTAAGCTAAACTAAACCTTGCACATAGAAATGCTAATTTGACCATTGAACTGTGGTCATTAGGTTTGGTGACATCAATTTAAAGCTATTAACGTGAGAATATAACCCTTTTTGCCGACAGCTTGGGTATTCTTTTTCACAACGCATGATTAATTCTCAACTACAATTAAAAGTGACAGCTTTCCTTGTTTCTTCAACACAGACTTCATTACATATACATAAAAACATTCTGTTGGAGACATTGTGAAAAGCTGTCTTAAGAATCTAATTTACATGGCTTCTTAATTAAGATTGAAATACTCCCTTAAGTGTGAAGTAACTCACCCATTTTCAGTATTTTCCCCCCTGAGCAGTTGGTGATGATGCCTATACATTTGCCTGTTGAAAAACTGACTGATAAATTAGCTGAAACCAGTTATACATCAAAATGAAAATCAAAGGTTAAAACCTTAGTCAATTTTAAAAGATAATGTACCAATATTTTAAATTGGAAAAAAAACAAAGAAAATTCATAAAAATGCTCCCAGGACTCGAGGACCTGAGTTATATGGAGATTTTATCTCCAAGAGCGTAGGAGACTGTGGAGTGACCATAAAGAGGTATACAAAATCATGATAGGCATAGATAAGATGAATACACACAATATTTTTTTCAAGGCTGGGGAATTAAAAACCTGTGGCAAAGTTGTGAGGAGAAAAATTTAAAAGGAACCTGAGGGGCAACTTCTTCTCACAGAGGGTAGTGAGAATATGGAACAAGCTGCCAGAGATTGCGGTTGATGCAAATACAATAAGTTTACTTTTAAGTTTATTTTATTTTATTGTCACATGTCTCCTATTTTCTATGTTTCTATAGGCATGGGTTATTGATGGAGTGACCATAAAGAGGTATACAAAATCATGATAGGCATAGATAAGATGAATACACACAATATTTTTTCCAAGGCTGGGGAATTAAAAACCTGTGGCAAAGATGTGAAATGAAAAATTTAAAAGGAACCTGGGGGGCAACTTCTTCTCACGGAGGGTAGTGAGAATATGGAACAAGCTGCCAGAGATTGCGGTTGATGCAAATACAATAAGTTTAGTTTTAAGTTTATTTTATTTTATTGTCACATGTCTCCTATTTTCTATGTTTCTATAGGCATGGGTTATTGATTGGGGACGATCAGCCATGATCGCAATGAATGGCGGTGCTGGCTCGAAGGGACGAATGGGCACCTCCTGTACCTATTTTCTATGTTTCTGTTTCTATGTACTGAGGTACAGTGAAAACCCTTTGTTGTGTGCTAACCAGTCATTGGAATGACTATACCTGATTCCAATCGAGCCATTAGTGTTTGGATACATGATAAAGGGAATAATGTTCAGTGCAAGATAAAGGCAAATTACAATATTTAAAATACATTTATTTAGACAGCTATATGGACAGGAGACACAAAGAGAGTAATGGGCCTAATGCGAACAAGCAGGGCCATCTTAGATGAGCCTCTTTGTTGGCATCATGAGTTGAGACGAAGGACTTGTTTCCGTGCTGAATTACTCTGTAACTCTATTGCATTATTTCTGTTGCATCTTAATGGCCATCAGTTTTTAATGTCATTTTAAGGGAAATAGAAAACCTGCAAACAACGGCTAGTTTCTTTGTCAATAACTTATGATCCACATCAAATATCACATACAAACTGAAACTGATCAAATTCCAGTTTATTTATAGAGGTGATTTCATTGCTGCTTTTCACTTGGAATATCATGATCACCTTTTATTATTTTGAGTTACTGCCATAATTACTTGATCAGACAAGTTACCCTCTTAGTTCAATTAGCTGGGATAACAACATGCAGGAATTAGTTCCTTTAGTTTATTAATTAATGGAGATGGGAAAGTATATTACAAAATATCAATAAGACTACACTGATTTTTACAGCGACAGTTTATAAAGCATCATTGCCAAAAGCTTAGATTTGATATCAATTCAACTTATAGAGCCTATTTTTGCCAGAAAGCTGAACGTGCCTAAAAATATTTCATTAAAATGTTGCAGTAGGAGAAACCTATGCCAGGTTCAAAAAGTCTGCTGCATACAAAACTCAAGACATGTTCAATAGAATTGACCTTGCACACAAAAAAGTGCATAATGACATTTCCTCTTCGCTCCATCATTGCTGAGGCCGTAGTTGAAATCAGATAGGCCTGATTGCCGAGCACGAGTGGCACAAAGGGCAGCAACAAGGTAAGCTAAACGACTAGTAAAGAAAAATAAAATACGGCGGACATCTAATCAGGCCAAGATAGAGAGGATGGGGGAGTTAAAAGCATAACAGAGAATTCCAATGACATTAATGGTGGGCAAGGAGACGGGTACATTGGTGGGAATCCCTAGATAAATATTTAAAGAGACCAAAAGAAGTGTCTCAATCCGAAAAAATGGGGTAATGGAAGTAATGAAGAAATGGAAATGGAGTATAAAATGGGTTCTGGCCAGAAAATCAGGTCAAGTTTAATGGGCCTGTTGGGCGGTATAGATATCTTATTACTTTAATCACTTTCACTTGAGCTGCTGAGAGGAAGAGCAGTGTGGGAGTTTTTAAAACAGCAGTTAGCATTTGTGAGTAACAGATCCAAGTAGTGTATCAAGGGAAGGCACGCACTAGCAGAGATGCCTATTGGGAGTGGCTGTGTGTTGAGATGCAAGTGCAAGGTTTTGGCTCATGAGGGAGGCACAGTGGCATTGCTGGAAAAGGTGCTGCCTCACAGCGCCAGAGACTTGGGTTTGTTACTGACCTTGGGTATTGTTTGCGTGGAGTTTGCACATTCTCCCTGTGACTGCGTGAGTTTACTCCAGATGCTCCAGTTTCCTCCCACATTGAGGAGATTTTATAGAGCAGAGGGATTTTGCAGTACAGGTAAATAGTTCCCTGAAAGTCACATCACAGATAGATATAGTAGTTAAAATGGTCTTTGGCACAGCGACCTTCATCAGTTAGGGAGTTGAATGTAGAATTTGGGACATTACAGTTACAATTGTACAATGTGTTGGTGAGGCCATACAAAGTAGATTTACATGGATGTTGCCAGAACTCAAGGGCTTGAGTTATAGGGTGAAGTTGTGTGGGGAATAACTTTATTCCTTGGAGTTCAAAAGGCTGAGTGACTTTATAGTGACCTTATAGAAGTTTAAAACATCATCAAGGGAATAAATAGGTCTTTCTGCCCCAGAGTAGGGGTACCAATAAATAGATGGCATTGATTTAAAATGAGGGGTAAAATTAAAACCTGAAAGGCAACCTTTTCCACACTGTGTGGTGGGCATATGGAATGAGCTGCCTGAGGATGTAGTTGAGGCAGGTACAACAACAACATTTAAAATGCATTTGGACAGGAGCATGGATAGGAAAGGTTTAGAGGGATATGAGGTAAATGCCGGTAAATGGGACTACCTTAGATGGGGGATCCTATTGGGCATGGATTAGTTAGGGTGCAGAACCTGTTTCTATGCTGGATGACTATGATTCTATGAATGCAACGGCCTCTAAATCTTAGTTCAAAGTACATTAGGATGGATAATGAGACAGAGAGTAAGAGAAGAATGTGTGCCAGAAAATAACGAGTGAGTGAAACAAAATACATAAGTATGCTAACAATAGGTGATGCATGATTGAGGAGTTAAATTAATAAAATATATACCCCATGACTGGTATCCAAAGGAATAGCTGGAAAAGCTGGAGGAATCTCGGCAGAGTAAAGCACCTATTTGCCTTCAGCATCCAAGCAATAATAATAAAAATCAAATTGAAGATTGAACGTAATAACAAAACAGTGGTTAAACACATTAAAGAGTATCAAAGTGCAAAGTGCTCTAGTTAATCATTTTGAGAACTCAGTTAAGATAAATATATAGGAGTCATTAAAAAATAAGGAATTAAGGGGAAAAGCACTAAATTAATTTTGGCCAACGTCCATTTATGTTGCATGCATCAGGTTAGTTCTCATGTGTTAAAGAGGGAACTGCAGATGCTGGAGAATCGAAGGTTACACAGAAAAGCTGGAGAAACTCAGCGGGTGCAGCAGCATCTATGGAAGGGGAAAAGAGGCAACGTTTCGGCCCGAAGAAAACCTTCTTCAGACTGATCAGCACAAAAAGGGAAAAAGGAGTTTGGGAGGAGACAGCAGGGGGAGCTGAGGAAGGGGAGGAGACAGCAAGGACTAACAGAATTGGGAGAAGTCGATGTTCATGCCCCCGGGATGCAGACTCCCCAAACGGAATATGAGGTGCTGTTCCTCCAATTTCCGGTGCTGCTCGCTGTGGCCATGGAGGAGACCCAGGACAGAGAGGTCGGAGATGGAGTGGGAGGGGGAGTTCTCATTAGTTCTCATTGTTGCTTAGTATGGATTTTTAAAGCCCTGTTGGAGATTTGTTATTAGTATTGTTGAATATACTGTGAATTCTTTGGAATGCAAATTCTTGTGGCCAACATAATTGTGTTGAAATAAGGTTTGGTTCAATATCTCTGATGCTAAGATCTTAAACTGAAGTCTTGTGGCATTAACATGCTGTGATATGATTCACAACCTGCAATATGAGCATCACCACGTGGGAATCATTAAACAAAAGTCAGCAATTTAGCAGGAACAACATACAACCAAGCTACTCCTGTGATGTGTGAGACTGCACCTTTGGATCCTGGATTAGCCTTATGGGTGAAAAAGATCCATTGTATTGCAAGTTTTGTCTATGAAACATTAGAGTGGGATTTTCATTCTGGAAGGGAAGAATCAGAGGAGCCAAATGAAAAGAAACATTTAAATTGCAAGTGGAACGTAAGATGTGTATTTCAGAATATTAATTGAAATGAGGTTGTGCAAGAAGTACAATAATTAAACTAGTAAAATTCAATTCCAGGGAGTTATTAATGTACTATGGGATTAATGTTTCAAATATATGTCTGCAGGAGTACAATATCCAAAGTTACTTCAAACATAGTTGGTTGCAGCAAAAATCATACAAACATATGAAATAATTGCCTACCTGATCCTCAGAAATTAAAGATGGTTGGTCTCGCTGTTTTTAAACTGTTGTAATATAGTGGCTTGATGAACATGTTCAAAGGCTTAATGCTGCAGAATTCAGCAATACTAAAGATTGTGTTAGCATAGTGATGAACTACGAAACAGACCTTGCATTTTCAAGGAACTTTCACACATGTTCAGACTGTGGGAGGATGTTGCAGAAAGGGAGGCTCAAGGTCAAAATCAGCATTGGGATCTGGAGGTGATTGAAACTGAGGTCAGAGGTGAACAGAGGTTGGAAAGGTGGTGGGCATAGTAATTGAGGCATGGTAGGGTGGTGGACAACACTATGGGTAGAAGTGTAGAACATCATTAGTACATCAATTTAGTGGATACATCACCCATTGGATGGGAGATAAAGAAGCATCACATATCTTTAATATGAGATTTGACAGTATCATGATATTTTGTAATATTTCAACCTAGGTCCAAGTCCTCCGCAATCATCAAATTAACTCATGTATAAATATTTTTAGATCATTAAATATAAAGTGGGGGCATATGAATTCGTCAACTTGAAACACTACAATTCTTAATATTCATGAGAACATTATTGTCATCTAACAGCCTTAAGGTGAAGTTAAGAATGATTTGTTTATTGGTTTATTATTGTCCCATGTACTGATATACAGATAAACCTTTGTTTTTTTGTGCTATTGGCCACATTGATGGCAGCCTCTGCCTACTGTCTGTCTGTTTTTCTGTCTTTTTTTAATTTTTAGTCAGTTTTAAAAGTTTGTTTTGTAGATTTCTTTAGATTTTCTATGTGGCGGAGGGGGTTGGGTAAGGGGAAACTTCCTATTCTCTGAGTCGCATCCTCGCCCCCCTCCTTGCGGCCTACTACCTGGATTGGAGCAGTCTTTCCTGCTGGGGACCCGGACCAGAGCTTCAACAGTGGCAGCGCAGCGCTGGATACATCGCGGAGCGGGCGATTGCTTACCTAGCTCGCCGTTGAAGCTCCGGAGTGTTGGCCCTGCTGCTTCAACATTGGAGCTGTCGTTCGTAGAGCTTCCAGCGTGGGCGGCGCTGACTTCAACATCGCGGAGTCCTGAGGGCCGCCAGCGTTGAATCTCTGCCCAGCGCGGCCTCCGGGAGCCGCGGACTCCGGTAGGAGGTGGCCGATTCGGATGTCCAAGCCACTGAGGATGTCCTCCAGTCCTGACATCGGAGTTTCATCACCCTGGCGAGCAGGCATGAACATCGGGCTGCCCGTAGTGGCGACTGCAGGGGGTTCGGGAGCCTCCCGACCACGGGAGGACAACAGAGAAGGATGACTGAATTTTGGAACCTTCCCTCACAGTAGGAAAATTTGATTCCACTGTCTGGGGATGTCTGTGTTAAAGACTATTGTGTTCTGTGCTCTTTATTATTCGTATGGCTGTATGGCGACCACACATTTCACTGTACCAATTGGTACATGTGACAAATAAATGTATATTGTACCTTGTATCTATTCAGGTAAATAATACAATATATAAGTACAATTTAACAATTATATATGAATACAAGCAAGTAGTGCAAATGGAAAAAAGGAACAGAGTGCAGAATATAGTCAAGAGTGAAGAGTGTTTTATTGTCATATGTCCCAGATAGGACAATGACATTCTTACTTGCTGCAGCATAACAGAACATAGTACACAATGGGAGGAAAATAAAATGTGAAGAGAAAATAGTGCATGGGCCAAATGATCAGGAATAAATTCTTCGCACATGAGAAATTCAATAGTCTGATAAGAGTGGGGAAGAGACTGATCCTGAATCTGGTGGTGTGTGCTTTCAAGCCTTTGCATCTTCTGTCCTACAGCATAGGAGAGAAGATATAATGACCAGGTCCTTAATAATATTGGCTGCGTTCCTGTTTATGTGATACACCTTATGTGATGCATAGAGTCTCTTGCCGAGAGTAGGTGAATCGAGGATCAGAGGACATAGGTTTAAGGTGAAAGGGAAAAGATTTAAAAATAATCTGAAGGGTATCTTTTTCAAACAAAGGGTGGTGGATGTATGGGACAAGCTGCAAGAGGAGGTAGTTGAGGCAGGGACTATCCAAACATTGAAGAAACAGTTCGACAGGTACATGGATATGGATCGAATTCTGGCTGGTGGAACTAGTGGCTGGGACATGTTGGCCGGTGTGGGCAAGTTGGGCCGAAGGCCTTGTTTCCACAATGAATCACTCTATGCCCCTCTAACTCTATGACTCTATGGCCTGGCCGTGTCCACAACTCTCTGAAATCTCTTGGGCAGAGTAGTTGGCCACCTCAAGTTATGATGAATCCCAATTGGATGCTTTCTGTGGTGCATCTGGAGATTTGTAAGAGTCATTGGAGACATGCCAAATTTCCTTGGTGTTCAAAGCAAGATTTTTAATTGTGCCTGCACCTCACCATACTTGTGGATATGCCAAAAAAAAACTCAAATTGAACCTGAACTTGAACTTGTAGTAGAGGCACATGTGTGCTTTCCTAGCCATGGCATCGACACTTTTAGACCAGGACAGATTGGTGGTGATATTTATTGCAAAGAACTTGAGGCTCATAACTATCTCCACTTTAGCATAATTGATGCACACTGGGATGTGTACTCCATGCCATTTCCTGAAATGAATGACTAACACCATCATCTTGCTGATGTTTAGGGAGAGGATGTTGTCTTGTCACCATGTATCTCGACTTTTTATCTCCTTCCTGTACTCCATCTTGTCTTTGTTCGAACCCAACATTTAAGGAACAGTTGGACAGGTACATGGATAGGACAAGTTTGGAGCGATATGGACCAAGCACAGGCAGGTGGGACTAGTGTAGCTTGGACATGTTGGCCGGTGTGAGCAAGTTGGGCCGAAGGGCCTGTTTCCACACAGTATCATTCTATGACTCTCTATGACTCAATGACTGCAAGTGCTGTTGGAAAATCTGCCAAGAGGGTGAGTTGATGAGACTTCACAGAATACCCTGGAAGTTGTTCTGTCCAGATACTGAAAAGTATAAGATAGATGGAATCTCGTCATGCCCTATTCAGAGTCGCAAAATATACAAATAAATTAATTCCAGATGGAATTGCTCACCTTCCAATCCATGGTCTTAAAATCCTTAACAATTGATGAAGCAACTAGTTCATTTTATTGTTATACTAGGAAATGACAGAAGGCAGCTTTGTTACAATCAGGCTTTGTTACCAGTTTGTAACTTGGATTGTGATGCTGTGCATTTGGATAAAAATAGTAAGATTAAACGAGAACTTACCAGTTTGAAGTTTGATCTTTATTTTATGAGGAGTTACGGTGAGCGATTACGTGAAGAAGCCCAGCCAGTCTGCATGTGCATCAATCTTCAAAGCAGCGGTGTGAAATCACAGATAACAGTAGTCGAAGTAACATATTAAGACTTAGAGAAGACTAGAACTACCGAGTGATCTTTATGAGAGAGGGTAGGGAGCGGTGGGCACGTAATCGCTCATCGTAACTCCTCATAAAATAAAGATCAAACTTCAAACTGGTAAGTTCTCGTTTAATCTTACTATTTTACTTCGGAGTCACTTGAGTGATTCCGTAAAGATTTCAAAGCTCTGTGATTTCATGCCATGAGAAACAAGTCTACACAACCACAACTGCTTCATTGACAGATGAGGGAAACATTCATAATGAATAAATAATAGTAACTCCTCTCATCCGGGAGTAAACTAACCACTGAACCTAAAATGCCCCTGTCTGGCAATCGGTTATTATGAAATGTTCAGAAAATTTGTTCGTTCGACCATCCTGCAATCGCTAGGATGTGGTCCAGTGGAAAGTACATAACTTTTGCTGCTGATGTTGTAGCAGCCCCGGTGGAGTGAGAATTGAAAATATTAGTATCTACTCCTGTATGAGCCAAACCTCATTTTAACCACCTGGAGATGGTCTGAACCAACACCTTTTTATAAAGTTTTTGTAATTAACAAACATTGCTAGTTCAGAGCCTCTAAGGCTCTTTGTGACCTTGACATATTGTTGTATATGTGTGACCATACATAACCGATGGCCCATGGGGCATGCCATGAAAATAGTTTGAGACCTTACGTCTGCTCTGCTTAACTAAACATTAAAATATAATAATATTTGCAGATGTAACCATCCTGTCCAGTCGCAATATGTAGTGACTGAACCCGTTGCACTGAGACCAGCGGCATGAGGATAAATACCTTATGAGAGCCAAGCCAAAGCTAAGGATGTAGCTGGAGCCCCCTGGTGAAATAGTGTTAATACCATGTCAATATCCCATACTGCCCTGTGCTTGTCCTGGGAGAACTTGTGTGAAAGATATCCTTTATAAACTCTGGATCAGAGGATGAACCCCAACAGAGTGAGTCCCGTTTGCTGCAGCAAAGATGATGGGAAGACACGTTTTGCACAGTTAATGATCTCTTAACATAATTTATTGTCAAAGACCCATTTGAAACTAACTCCAAGATGTCAGTTATCTGTACCGTTTTAGATGTAACATTAGCATTCAAACAAAACGCTTCCCATCTCCTGAAGAGAAAATGTAATGCTTATCTTTTTTGATGCTATCCCTGCACTCTGCAGTGAACACAAATATGGATACAATCCGAGCCGAAAGAGCAGTCTACTCAGCATCTATGTCAATAAATTGATTTTATCATGCAGAGGCTGGTTTCCCGAGCCACAGGTTGAACCAGCAACATTTTACGTTTAGAATAACCGTAAAAGGTTGTTTTGTTATTCCTGATAAAGTGGGAAGCATGGCTGCATAGGCCAGTCAGACAGAACAACAACCTAAAGCGGAACCTTGCTGACTTTATTGCAAGACCCGACTGATGAGGCAATATGCAGGGAGACAAAAATAACTTCCTTCTCCTTGAACCGAGAATGTATCTTTCGCCACTGTTATGCCACATATTTTTGCAACCGGTAAATGAGCCTGGAAACAAACTTATCGATATTCAGTGTTTCATTGAGCCATAATTTCATTAAATACTTAATGTTTCACTCCCATTTTGTGTTGTCATTGATTGTACGTGTTGATATTCCAATGTAAAATGAGATTAGGTAATTATTACAGGATATTCTGACTTGATTACACCCATGTGACTAACATATGCCACCACCATAGTGTATCAACTCAACATTGAGCATGCAGATTATGCATATTCGTTCAATAACCCTTTAACCTATCGAATGCACCTAGTGTCTATAGGTAGTTGACACCAATAACGGAATAATTGTTAACTCATGCAAATTTCCTCCGTCTCCGAACTAGAGATGGCATTCATAATTTTCCACCTTAGAGCCCCATCAGTTTATAATATAACTGAAATTTTACTGACCAGACTACTGGGGCAATGCTGAATACTGTTCGCCCACCATAATTACTTTGGTAGCTTCAGCTGGTGATAGCATAATGTCATGGCACTTGAGAGATTACTACTTTGCATGATGTAAGCTTCCCTACTTGCTCAGCTGAATCACAGCTACTATATTGTCAATTACACTTGATGTATAGAAGGCTGCTTTATCACAACAAGATCGTTACAGGCTCTTATTAATTCCAATCTTTTACTCCAGGGCGGAGTCACAGGCTAATTAATAGTTAAAGATAAATCCCAATTATGAACAACTCTAGTTGGTACCACGTTAATTTTCTTAAACATATTTTGAGGCTGAAACTGTTGATTTTAGCAACATACAGCGTTAGAATATCCTCCAGACAAGGCATAACAAATGTTTCTGAGCTCTGAGCAGTCCAAGCATCGGTTTTAGTAATCTGGTAAATAACCTGGGAACTGCAGTTAACCCATTTTGCAATGTTTTTATCATTGCCTTTATCCAGATAAATTTCAAATGTCTCTGGTGATCTCTGTAAAGGGGAGCATCCTAAGGCAATCAGATGCAAAGTTTCCTATTCAGAAACATTTATACTGTATATGTGAGTTAAACGACATTCTGCATCTTTCACAATGAACAGGCCACGCCTGCCAATTCCGTACCTACTCTAGCCACAACTCTGGCCCGAATTCGTAGCCTGTCTTGAAAACCAATCCTGGCCATGAAACACAATTCTGGCCCCAATTCCGTGCTTGGAACCGTAGTATTTTGCAGTTTTTTTACATGGTTAGATGCCACAACCATTTGTGTGTTGTAAGGCCACTAGGGCCCCTTCCATCCTTATCAAGGAATTCTACTTTCATACAGCACATAAACTAAACACTGGTATCATTATCATTTGTACAAAAATTTGATCGTTACAGGCTCTTATTAATTCCAATCTTTTACTCCAGGGCGGAGTCACAGGCTAATTAATAGTTAAAGATAAATCCCAATTATGAACAACTCTAGTTGGTACCACGTTAATTTTCTTAAACATATTTTGAGGCTGAAACTGTTGATTTTAGCAACATACAGCGTTAGAATATCCTCCAGACAAGGCATAACAAATGTTTCTGAGCTCTGAGCAGTCCAAGCATCGGTTTTAGTAATCTGGTAAATAACCTGGGAACTGCAGTTAACCCATTTTGCAAACTAAACACTGGTATCATTATCATTTGTACAAAAAAAAACAAGTGTAAATTTTACCAACTTGTAGATGGTCCGATATTTTTCCCCTGAGACCGACTTGGGCCTCAGCTTAAAGACCTCTGCCCAGCTTTCATGCTGCCACCATCTTCAGTAACGCCAATGGAAGCGTGGGGTGTGTTGTCGCCGCTACGATGAAGCTTTGCTCGTCGTTGGTACCTCGATTGGTCTGACAGCTTTTGCGTCCTCATCCAGGTATTACCTGTTGAATAGGTCTTACCTGAATAGAAGATTTGGCGGCTGGTCTTTAATGTCACCCTTGATAGCGCTGCTCATTTCCGGCACATATCACGAGGGGAACTCTGGACCCTCCCTGGTATCCTGCCACCTCCCTTTGCGAGGACTCTCTTGAATCCATACTCACAGAGAGGGAGATTTGTAGACAGCCCTGAACAGGTGCTGCCGCAGGCTCCTGCCTTGTGGTATGATCATCAGAACAAAACTGACTCCGTGTGCTCACCTCCTCCAAGAGGTAGACATCATGCAGCCCTTCAACAGGTGCTGCTGCCATGGGCCCCCGAGAAGACCCGCGAATATAAAGTTCCTCTTGCTGGAGCATCTTCTCTGAACAGCCCTCAAACAGGTGCTGTCACCACGGACTCCCAAGGAGACCCGGGCTGATAGCTCCCTCCTTTGGAGCGTACCATTGTGGAGCAACCTGTCCATCAGGCACTCCATGTGGGCCAAACGTCCGAAGACGCTACCCAATGAAGGAGGGGAACCATCCTGGCCCGACTTCCCAAGTCCACAGGCCTGACCGACTCACTGTTGGATTCACCTCCTTCCATAGGCACACCATTGGTCTGCGACCCACTGACCGCACCGTCAGCAACTCTGGTGGTGACACCGCTCCTAAACTTATCTCCTCCATGGGAGCCATAGCGGTCTGGAAGCTGCTGACCATACTGGCAGCGACTCTGGTGGTGACACCGCTGCTGGATTCACCCCCTCCATGGGAACTACAGCGGTCACTGCGGTAGTGAACCCGACAGCCTGCCGGTTACCCGCGCTTCCGCGGTGCAGACCGGAGTGTCAATTCCCCATGGCCCATAACCGGTTTCCCGCGGCCTGTCCGGACTTCGCCCTGACATATCCAGCAGGCAACCTCTTATAAAAAGAGATTCCTGAAAGAAACACACAACCTGGTAAAGAATACAAAACTTACCTGCAGCTTTAAACTTACCGCTGGCAGGAGCGGCGCGCCTGCCAGTCCGGTGTTTCACCATGCGAACGACGTAATGACGCACATGCGGACTGGCGGGGCTTCTTCACGGAATCACTCATGTGACTCCGAAGTAAAATGCTGTTTAAGCATTAATAAATTATTTCACTGCAATAAGCAATTCAGGCACAAGAACACATGATCACATATGAAATTTTATTTTCAATAAGATTGGCAGGTTCATTTTGAATTCATTATCACACATTAATATAATCAAGTTCCCTATGCAAGAAAGTTTGAATAACATCCAACTAAATAATGATTTATAGAGGAAGAAATATTTGTTGTCATGTACATGTGTAAAGCCTCTTAACTCTTGACTGATCCACTGGAATATCAATTACCTTAGCTGTGAGAGCAGTCAGCCATATCAACATTCTACAGCTGCATGTCTGTAGAATTTGTTTCCCAATTGCAGGCAAGTTCGACACTAATGTTAACAAAAGTCCATCTACTCAACTATTAGAATGTTTTTTTTTTTTTTTGCTTTGAACTGACAAGGTGACTTTAAACCTTTGCCTGCATAGAGTCCAGTCATTCACACCCCTGTCATTCCCTGAGGCATATAGATATTACAGTTAATTCAGTCAGAGCAATATGTGTAAACGTATCACTGAGACAAAACATAACAACGGCAAGTGTAAAATATTCCTCATGTACATTGTTCATTTTTCAAGCACTCATTCTCATGGATCAATTATGTCAGTGAAGTAAGCTTAGCAGTGCCATTTAAGGAAATACTTCATAATGTTTGACTATTATGCATTGCATAGAGAAATGAAGACCCAATAGGAAGGTTGAACCATCCATGACTAATAACAGAGTTAAGGAAAACCAAGTGATTTTGTTAAGATTAATTGCAGGTCAGAAGAAAAAAATTAGAAACCAGCAAAGGATAACTAAACAGATCATAAAAAGAGAGTAAATGGATGATATGATTAAATAATAAAACAACTACACCTGGAGCACTGCATGCAGTTTTATCTAATTGTTTATGGATCAGCAAAGATTCCTGAGGTTAATTCCTAGGATGAATATAGGGATTTTATCAGGAAAGGCTGAATAGCTTGGGCCTAAATAGCAATTTAGAATAAGAAGTGATCATATTGAAGCAAATAGGGTAGAGATTTCTCTTCATAGAATAATCTAGATCAGGGAACTTATTTTTACTTGGGCCAAATATTCATAGCCAGATGAAAAGACTGAACACCCCTGTTGACCGGAGGTGAGGTGTTGCAGGATCTCACCAAAGTATTAATGACGCTGCGTTCCTTTGAATACAATTCACGCGGCGTCATTAATACTTGTTCAAAACACAATTCCATTTACTGAAGAATGTAGATCGATGCATTGATGACACATTGAGAACTTCTTAACACTCACCATCATGATTGAGGGCTTCTTCTTGGTGAGCTTCTTGGTGTGCAGCAGGTTAGTCATTCAATTTACCTATTGACCCACGTTGCGTCTCTCTGTCTTTCGTTCTCTTCCTCCCTCGCTCTATCTCTCTCTCCCACTCCCCATCTCGTCTCTCTCTAGCTCTCTCAGCAGTTCCAGAATCATTGACGTTTTGCGGCAGACAAAAATGCTGGAGAAACTCAGCGGGTGAGGCAGCATCTATGGTGCAAAGGAAATAGGCAATGTTTCGGGTCGAAACCGTTCTTCACACCCGACCTGAATCGTTGGCTATTTCCTTCGCTCCATAGATGCTGCCTCACCCGCTGAGTTTCTCCAGCATTTTTGTCTACCTCCGATTTTCCATCATCTGCCGTTCCTTCTTAGACGTTTTGCGGTGACGGCTGCATCTGTGGTTCCTTTCTGTTGGGGGGGGGGGGGGAGAGACCTGGCCCGTGGCAGTCCTGATAAGTGATATGTTCCCTCCGCGTGTGCTGCCTTGCCTGCTGAGTTCCTCCAGCACTCTGTGTTTTTTGTTTACCTCTGAAGTTGAAGGTGGACCCTCCTGTGTCCACCTTCAACTCCCTGTCTGTGGTGGCTCAGCGGGACGGGCAGTGGCTCTGGGGAAAGGGTTGCATTTCTGGTTGAGACCCTTCTTCAGACAATCACAAGTACTCTCACCGATGAGAGTTCAGTTCAGTCTGAAGAAGGGTCTTCTCTCCATAGTTGCTGCGCTGCCTGTCCTGCAGAGCTACTCCAGTTTTTGTCTATCTTCAATTTCAGAGTTAGATAAAAATGTTCATGGGCGACATAGCATCTACTCCCCCCCCCCCCCCCCCCCCCCCCCCCCCCCTCCCCCCCCTCCCCTTCCTACCCAACCTCAGCCTCATGGACCTTAGCGTACGCCTAGTTCCAAAAACCCATTTTCATCACTGATTGCAATATATATGAAACACCACATTGCAGGTTCTACAGAGGCTCTGGGTAGAGGGTTGGGTTTCTGGTCGAGACCCTTCTTTAGACAATCACAAGTACTCTCACGGACTATAGTTCAGTTCAGTCTGAATAAGGGTCTTCTCTCCAGAGTCGCAGTGCTGCCTGTCCTGCTGAGTTACTCCAGCTTTTGTCTATCCTCAATTTCAGAGTTAAATAACATTTCTCATGAGGGGCTTATAGTGGCTACCCCCCACCCCCTTCCTGCCCAACCTCAGCCTCACGCACCTAATAATAATAATAATAATAATAATAATAATAATAATAATAATAATAATAATATAACTTTAATTGTCATTCAGGTATACACATAGACACAGTGAACATTGAACAAAATTTCGTTGCATTGACTCTTGAAAGTAGCAGCAGAATATAACATTTATATCAGGCGATCAGTAAAAGTGCTTAGTGTGCCCATAAAAAGTGCTTCATGTGCATAGTTCTGTAAAATAGATATATAGGAAAGTTTTTAAAAGTGGCAATGTATAAGAGAGTTCTAGCATCGGTTTGATTGTGAGTTCAATAGTCTTATGGCCTGGGGGATGAAGCTGTTGCAGAACCTGGTTGTCCCGCTCTTCATGCTGCGGTACCTCCTCCCAGAGTTCAGCAGTGTAAACAGTCCATATTGTGGGTGTGTGGGGGCTCTGGTAATGCCCTTAGCTCTTGTCAGACAGCGTTTGTAACCAATGTCCATGATGGAAGGAAGAGAAGTCCAAATGATTTTTTCCACTGTCGTCACCACTCTCTGAAGGCACTTCCAGTCCGCAGCTGTACAGCCGCCGCACCACATAGAGATGCAGCTGGTCATGACTGATTCAATGGTGCTTCTGTAGAATGTGGTGAGGATGGGAGGGTGGAGGTGTGATCTTCTCATCCTGCGGAGGAAGTACAACCGCTGCTGTGCCCGTTTTACCAGAGATGTGATGTTTGTAGTCCAAGTTAACGTATCCGTTATATGCACTCCCAGGAACTTGATGCTTTTCACCTGCTCCACTGCTAAGTTGTTGATGCACAGCGGAGTGTGACTGGGCTGATTTTTCTTTCTGAAGTCGATGACATTATCCTTGGTTTTGTCCACATTTAGGAGAAGGTTGGATACACCTTAGCATATCCCTAGTTCCTAAAACCCATTTCCATCACTGATTGCAATATATATGTAACACCACATTGCAGGTTCTACACAGACTTTGATTATATTGAGTGGATGTTTCTAAATTAATTTATGGGACTTAAACATTAAATTCCTTCCATCTGGCATATAAATTCATGACAGTGAGATTTAAAAATCATGTTATATTGTGAATTCTTGTGTGAATGGGATTAGTTTGTTATTTGGATACTTAGGCTATTTTAAAAAATTATCCTTTTCTTATGGTATGGAATCTACAGGACATTCTTAAAGGGAAAGTAGTGGGCAGAAAGGCATGTCATGTGTGGTTTGAAGAGCAAAAACTTGTAGTTTACAATGCCAAAATTGAAAATTGAGGAAAAACAAAGTGTACAGAGTTGTTTATTGGTTACAATCTGAGGAGTATGATGATGCTACTGATTATGGTATGCCAATGTACCAGCTAGCAACTGACCTTCTCCATAAAGACCTGGTCTATTGCTAGACATTGTAATGTATTTACCTATCTGTTATAGACTTAAAGCATATAATACAATAATATTAAAGTTCTGATCTTGAGAATATCACATTTTTGAATTTTTAAGGCAGTCTGGGTGTTTATTACTATTTGCGTCACAACGGTCAATTTTGTAATTAGCTACAATTAGGTAATTAACTAATTATATGCTTTAATTTCAGGTCATCCAAGTAAGATGTTTTATATTTGTTTCAGAATGCTTCAATCTATAATAACTGAAAATCTCATTCAGTTCTGTTAATTTTTAAGAAAGTTATCGGCTTTTGACTGTCTTCGATCACAGCTTTTGTGTGAAGTCAATGGAAAAGCAATAGTGAACAAGATGCTAATTTCCGAGTATGAAAATGGCCATAACTTTTTTAATACTGAAGATATGAAAGTGAATTAGGTGTCAAATTAAACTTTTTATGCTTTATCTGATGGGATAATTTGCAGACTTGATTTTTAAAATCTCAAAATTGTTGTAACATTGATAGAAAAAGGACCTGCATCTTGGAGGCCGAAGGTTGGGTTGTTAGCCATGAAAGATAGACTTTGTTATCCCTCAGTACAGCAACATCAAGAACGATGTTGCCATACTGAGGTGTAGCCAAGTCTAACCTCATTGCTAGCAGCTGATGGGAAGCAGCTTTAAAGTGGGAAGCGGCTGTAAAAGGACAGCACTGCTGGGGGGGGGGGGGGGGGGGGGAGGGGGATGGAGAGAGTTCCTTTCACAGCATGTGAGTAGTCTGTCCAGGGGTAAAGTTGCGGGGAGGGCAGGAGCATTGAGAAGGAGGCTGTCGGGGATCATGCCAGCATCCAGCTCAAGAGCAGGTCAGCAGGCGATGGATAACAGGACAGCGGGCGATGGAGGTTCCTCCATATGTCAGTGCGAGTAACCTCAATTGATCCCTTGTTCGCGCTGTCACAGGAGTAGGCTCCACAATCCGCTGTGATGTTACCCATCACCCGCTGAGCCACTCCGCTCTATGATCTTTGCTCTTGAGCTGGTCCCCTCACTGTTCAGACGGAGAGCACTGCGAGAGGTGAGCGGGCCGACAGAAGGTGCTGAGATGGCAGTCGATTCCACTGTCCGGTGATGGCGGCTGCTCGTAGCCATGCGAGCTGCTTCCCTCCCCGGCCACAATGCCGTGTCTCCGTGCCCGGAGCGCCGTGTCAGCAGTGAGTGAGTGCGTTACTGGCATAAACCCGATCCCCTCCTTTTCAATGCTCCTGCCGTGCCCGCAACCTTACCCCTGGCTAGACTACCCACACGCTGTGAAAGGAACTCTCCCCCCAATTAGTCCCTTGAACTAGTATAGTCAATCACTAAGATGACAACTGATTCAACTTGCCCCGGTGTGCTCCCGTTTTTCCCACCATCTTTCCACCTGCCGTCACCCTCCACCCCCACCCATTCAGTAATTCAGAAAGAAGGAGATTTGGAAGCCTTGGACAAATTTAATTGTTACTTTATCTATTTTTATTTTTATTTTTACGGAGAGGAGAACAATCTGCGCGTGCGTGGTTTAAGATTTTTTTAAAGCCGACTGACTGTCATATAACTCACGACACGTCACTCATTTATAATTATTTATTTATATTTCTATGAAGATTGTTCCTGATTGGGCCCCGCACCACCTAAGGCCGGCCCTGTAGGAGAGTATTTGTTGACATATCAAATCTCCTTGAGTTTCTAAGGGAATAGAGACATCAATGGGTATTTTTTATGATTGCGTCATTAGACAGATCTTCAGAGATATACATGCACAGGAACTTGAAGATATTGCCTCCATTCACCACCGACCCATCGATGAAGACAGGTTTGTGGATCCTCGACCTTCCTCTTCTAAAGTCAACAATCAGCTCCTTGATCTTATTGACATCGAGAGAAACTGTTTTTGTTCTGGTACCATTTAATCAGACAATCAATCTCCGACATATACTCATCAGGAGATGACTCATCATTATCCGTAATTAATCGAAGAATGGTGGTGTTGTCGGTAAATTTAAAGATGGAGTTGGAAATGTGTCATATCGCACAAAGATATTGGGAATCAATTGAATTGTAAAAATGGTGATGAACCAAGGGATTAACTGAACTATGATTTGGGTTATTTTTACAAAACAGACCGGATGAGTCATGTGAGTTCAAATTCTTTATCTTCACAAATAAATGTTTGCAAGCCATGTCTTTGTATTATATGCTTGGCTACTCATGTTGAAAGAATAAAAGATAAGGAACAATCATGTGTGTTTCTTGGAGAAGGCAACCGTAACATTACTTAGGCTGGTAACCTTGCACTTTTTATTACCATTGCTGGGTCCATCTATTGATCGAATAAAGTAGAGCACCCTGAAACTTAATTCTGAATTTTACATAGCCTTAGAGTATTGTGAGTAGTTGGGTATATCTCTTTTTGACCCGATTACCTCATCGTCATCGGGTGATGCCAAGATGGCAGCCTCACCAACAGCCTGTGTGTTATTTCGACTTTTTTGTTATTGTTATGGTGTCTAAAATGTATGTTTTTATGTTTCTCAGTATGTTTTTATGTGGGGGATGGGGGGGGGGGGGGGGGGGGGGGGGGGGGGGGGGGTGCATGTGACAATAAATGTGAACTTGAACTTGAAGTTGCTAAGTGAAAGTAATGGTCTATAATTCACTCACACAAATGGCAAGCATGGCGTGGACTTACCATCGCAGAGCGTGCGATCCTTTGCAGAGGATCCCGGTGGAAGTGCTCCGACTGCGGGGCTTGCGGACTTTAACACCGTGAAGCCGCGGTGTCCGGTAAGAAAAGGCCGATGCGGGAGCTCCATGCCGCAGAGTGTTTAAATTTTGTCCAAATGCCGGAATTTACATCATTCCGGTGAGAGGGCTTTAACATCGGGCTGTGCTGAGGGTTCAAGGCCCCGACCACCATGAGTGAACAAAGGGGGAAGATGACTGAACTATTGCCTTCCATCACAGTGAGGAATGTTGATTCCACTGTGGTGGATGTCTATGTTAGAATTATTGTGTATTGCATTATTTTTGTTACTTGGCTGTATGGTAACTCAAATATCATTGTACCGTAAATGGTGCAAGTGACAATAAATGTGACCTTGAACTTGAAGTTGCTAAGTGAAAATAAGTAATGGTCTATAATCCACACACAGATCGTTACTGGTGGGGTAGGGTAGCATTGTGTTTATGTTAGTGAGCATCTAGTCAAAGGTGACAATTGATCTGGAGATATGAATTCAAACTCCATCATGGCAGCTCGTGAATTTACATTCAAACACTTAAATAAATCTGAAGTAATAAATGTTGGTGACTCTGAAATTACTGAAGAGTGTGTCATAAAATCTATCTGGCTTTTTTGGGGGAAATGAAAGAGGACACCCAGGCCTGGATTGCCCTATTTAAAACAGTAAATTGCCTTCTGAAATGACCTTGCAAGTCATTCAGTCAGGGGCAGTTAAGAATGGACATTAAATCTAGGATTGACTGTTCATAAATAAATGAAGCCAAATGCTTTGAAACATTAAAGTACCAAGGAGAGAGGGGGTAATAGGCAATAACATGTTTAATCAGATGTTACAATGTTTCCTCATCATTTGTCTTGAATCAAGGAGAAGGGTAAATGACAAAATATTATGATGAAACACCAGGGAACTGGATAGAAACAGAACTGGGAGCGTATGGTAGTAAGGCACCTCAGTAATCCTTGGTGCCTGATCTGATGGGAAAAATTCCTGAAGCTCAGTCATGGCACATGTTTAAAGATCGCAATGAATTTAAATGATCTGAGAACAAAAAAAAATCACATAAAATTAAACATGATCTCTTTGTTGACAGAATTATTGAAGACATGTACTTGCAGGTTTCACTATGTGCTCTAATGTAAAGAGATTGAATAATAGTTTGTACTCGTAGCACCATGGTACTATTGGACATTCCTACCAAAACATGCAACATAAATCACAGAAGTTATATGATTACATAAAGGTATATAGAGACTTTTAACAAGATTACACTGACAGGACTTTTCAAATAAATAACAATTTGAAAATTATGAAATAGTTTTATAGTTTTATATTTCAATAATGTTATTGTGCAAACGGATAGACATCTAACAATCAATAATTAGTCCTACTAACAGTGGACATTTGCGTAGGAAATATTTTTCTCTTGGCAGAAATCAATTAAACATAATTTAAAACAGAAATATTCTCAAACATCTATAACTGCAACAGATTCTTGAACACTCTGTAAACATAATTACTCATTTTGTGTCTGCTGTTGTTTTGTTTATAAACATAATGAGTTCAGTGAAGGGTAAATTGTTGATCTAATTAAAATTATATTAATGAAATATACCAATCACCGATGCTGGATGGGTTAATTTGAAACTTATTTTCTTTATGACTCGCCCTGTCCTTGAAAGTATTACAGGAGTTAGCATGCTTGCAAGGGCAAGATGAGTCATAAAGAACTAATTGCCACAGTTTGCAGAGGGTGACTGAACTCCATAAACAACTTTATATGAGTTTGACTGATATAACTCTTGCAAGTCCAGTCCTGGCAGGTTCTGACTGACCTGCTCGACTTTTGACCATCTCTCTTGCAAGATCCCACAGACCTCTCTACACTGCCCATGTACCAATTAGAACACAGAACATAGAACAGTACAGCACAGGATAGGTCCTTTGGCCTACAATATCTGCACCAAACATGATACCTAGCCGTACTGGTCTGATCTGCCCGCAAATGATCTATACCCCTGCATTTCCAGCAAATCCTATAAATGCTACTATCGTATATCTCTGCCCAACATGGTATCCTGCCCGCACAATGATCTGATCTTGCACCAAACATACCCCTAGCCGTACCCCTGGCATTTCCAGCAAATCCATGTGTCTATCTGAAAGCTTCTTAAATGCTACTATCGTATCTGCCTCTACCACCACCCCTGGTATTGCATTCCAGGCCCGCACCACCTTTTGTGTGAAAAGCTTGCCCCACACATAGCCATTACATTTTCCCACTCTCAATTTATAGCTATGCCCTCTAGTGTTGGACATTTTCACCCTGGGTAAAATATTCTGATGTCCATCATATCTATGCCTCTCATAATTGAATATACTTCTATTAAGTCTCCCCTCAACTTCCAATGTTCCAGAAAAAAAAACAATCCAAGTTTACCCAACCTCTCCCTGTAGCTGAAACCCCCTAATCCAGGCAGCATTCTGGTAAACCTACTCGACAGCCTCTCCAAAGCTTCCATATCTTTCCTGTAATGGGGCGACGAGAACTGCACGAGATATTCCGAATCTGACCAGGCCAGAAATCGAACCACAGATGCCCTTTCCATCTACAAGATGCATTGCAGCAACTTATTAAGGCTTCAAAATCATCTTACAAGCTCTCTGTTTCATCCACTAAGATGGATAAGGATAGCAACTATCAACCGCTAATTACAAAGCAAAACTAGACTCTCCATTTCACCTTGCTTTTTGCCTCTGTGGATACCATAGTTCTCATCCCCAACTTCCAAATCTAATCCCAACCAGCAATCATTATGGTGAGTACCAATCCCTTTTGTTTTCCACCCTGTCCAATATTATTGATCCTTCTCCCCAATCTCCCACCACAACTCAATTTTTGATCTGACCTTGTCCAGTTCGCCTGCTGTTGATGCTTCCCATTCCTAATCCAAATCCAGAGGGCACCTCCCTAACATTCCCCACCTCCCTCCAGGTACCTATTCCATCCCATTCCGTCACATTGGATTACATGGTTTACTTTGTGGAAATGAAAAATGCACAAAGATGAGAATATGGTCGTCAGCAGTGCACAGTGCACAGTGCAATGAAATATTTAACTTGTATTAGCACCATCATTAGGTCACTGGCTGCATGTCAGGTTATTTAACCATTGTTATCACATATACGAAATCATGCACACCTCATGTGATATCATGTAAATAGATAGCGCTTTAACGTCTTCATAAGTATATTCTCTTTGCAGAGGTTACTTCTGGCTACTTGCAAGTCCAGAGATCTGCATGAAACTGTTTCAAGCAGACTTCTCTGATCACTCTGTCCACACTGTGGCTATGCCCTATGGCTATGCCCTATGGTTAAGCTAGTCACTGTCTCTTCACATCCAATATTCAATGTTTGTACTTCTTACTTTAGTTGCAGTTCAAGTCATTATAATGCAGATCCACACAAATCTAAGCTTGGACATTATACTTGCAGTAAGTAAATCAAGGCAGTGTTTGACTTTGGTTCTGCTAACACAGTGAAAGCAACATCAAGGTTACAACAATGATAATTAATTTGGCTGCTGATTTACAATTTACAGAAAGAAACACACGCACAATCATATAATTCAATCCAAAAATACTACCAACCTACTGGCAATACTATGTAATAAAAAAGATCTTATTCAATTATTGAAAGTAAAGACCCAGATGAAATATGGCACATTAGAAGTCTAACAAAGCATCTTTATGTCTTCATAATAAAAGTACCAATTTTTTGTAACTCCGATAAAGCGGTGAAGACAAAGCTGAACCACCTAAGATGATAAAATATGTCGAGGGAGCGAATGTTTAACAAACCCAGTACAAAAAAAGCGAAGGGAAAAAATAATGAAAAAATCCAGAAACTAAATAATAAACAATGAGTTTATAACATAAATTTCAAAGAGATTAAAGAAAATAACAGTTGTAAATACAGGAGATCTAAAGTTAAAAGAGTAAAAGGTCGATATGCTCAGTAGATCGGAGAAACACAGTTAATGTTACAGGTCAATGCCACTCCATTAGTATCTCATTATGATCTGCCTCTGCATTTGGACTTTAAATACAAGCTCAAAAAGTCAATTGGCTTACAACTTACTTCAGATTTATTCATTACTCCAGTTGTGATAAAGTATCATTAAGCTGAAAAGTTAATTATGTTTATTTTTCCACAGATGCTACCTGACCTGCAGGGTATCCCCAACAATTCCTGTTCTCATTTCAAAAAAAGAATTTTAGTGTTTGGCAATGCGTCACACAATATACCGTTGACAATGGAATCAGGGGCCATATTGCAGAATAAATAATTAGCTGATTCTAGGACAGAAAACAGAACACTGGGATTACTATTCACATTCTACCTTAACAATTTAGATACTTCATAATAAAAAACTTGAAAAATAATGTAATTTATATCAAATTGCAGAGATAATTAATACTGAGGGATATTGCTGCAAATACCTAGATATTCACCGGATTTCAGAATTAATTTTTTGCTTTGAAAATATATTTCGATGGAAAAAATGGTTTAGTGTTACACTTCACTAAGTGCTGCCAGGTGGAATGGAATACTTCACATGTGACAAGGCACAGTGAAATTCTTAGTTTGCATACCCAATGTATACAAATAGCAGCCACCTACGGCGTTGACAAAAATTACAAAGCATGCCGGTTCCTACTCTTGTAAGCACCGTCGCCGCCGTGAGGCTTCACCATCACTGAGGCCTCACCGCTGCTGCCAATTCACCGCTGCCGAGGACTCACATCTGTCGATGCCCCATTTCACGTGCCCATCTCGTCTGTTGGTTGGCGCCATCATCGGTCGCTGCACGACCTCTCCACAGCACTACCGAATCCTCTCCCGAGGCCTACCTAGTGCTGACCCAGGCCCCAGCCCCAACCCGCCAACCCACGAGGCAAGGCTCCTCCGCCCAACCCGCGAGGCGAGGTTCCTCTGACTGTCCCGTGAGGCCCCGGCTGGGCTCCAACTCAGGCTTCTCCACGGCCATCCGGGAGGCATTGAGACCAGGGCACCTCCTTAATGGCCTCTGGCTCAACTTAAGGGGTTGGACAGGCTAGATGCAGGAAGATTGTTCCCGATGTTGGAGAAGTCCAGAACAAGGGGTCACAGTTTCAGGATAAAGGGGAAATCTTTAAGGACTGAGATGAGAAAAACATTTTTTACACAGAGAGTGGTGAATCTCTGGAATTCTCTGTCACAGAATGTAGTTGAGGCCAGTTCATTGGCTATATTTAGATGTGGCCCTTGTGGCTAAAGGGATCAAGGGTTATGGAGAGAAGGTAGGTACAGGATACTGAGTTGGATGATCAGCCATGATCATTTTGAATGGCGGTGCAGGCTCGAAGGGTGGAATGGCCTACTCCTGCACCTATTTTCTATGTTTCTATGTTTCTATTCCCAGTCCACAGCCGTGGCCCAGCGGGAAGCCTTCTGCCTGCACGGCCCGGTGGGGTTTCAAAGACGTAAGCATTTGCAGATTAATTTGCATGTTAATTCCTTAAATAGTCTCTCGAGTGCAGGGCAGAACTAGTGTACACATGATCGCTGGTCGGCACAGACTCGGTGGACTGAAGGGCTGGTTTCCACACTATATCTCTAAAAAAAACTTGTAAAAAAGAACCCAAGGTTTAAAGGGATATGGACCAAATGCAGGCATATCAGACTTACTTAGACAAAGCATCTTGGTTGGCATGGACGAGTTGGAATGAACAACCTGTTTCCGTACTGGACGACGCCTATAATATCTATGAATAAGACATGGCAGGCTTCTTAAAATACTTATCTACATTAAAATGTGAATTCCAGAAGTAGTTGAGGCAAATACAATAACAACATTTAAAAGACATGTGGATAGGTACATGCATAGGCAAGGTTTAGGGAGCTATGGGCCAGGAATGGGCAAATGGGATTAGTTTGGAATGGGCATCTTGGTCCGCATGGAAAAGTTGGATTGAAGGGTCTATTTCTGTGCTGTATATCTCTATGAACCTATAATGAGGAATTCCCATAATGGAAAATAAGAAAATAACGACAATAAAGGGATTGAAAGAATGCTAGGAATACAAACAAGGAGTACAAAACGGATTTGATAAAGGACCTCAAGGTTAATGAGCCAGAAGGAGGCAGTGACCATAACATGTCAGGTTTAATCTACAATTGGAGAGGGAGAAGAGTGGATCGGAGGTGTCAGTGTTGCAGTTGAATGAAGGGGACTAGAGGGCAATGAGGGAGGAGCTGGCCAAAGTTGACTGGAAAGATGCATTAGCAGGGATGACAGTGGAACAAAAATGGCAGGCATTCCAAACTAATTCTAGGAATAATACAGACGGTGCAGGATCAGTTCATTCCTAGGAGGAAGAAATATTCCAAGGGGAGAAAGGGACGACCATGGCTGACAAGGGATGTCAGAGACAGTATAAAAATTAAAGCGAATAAGTACAACGTAGCAAAGATGAGCAGGAAGCAAGAGAATTTGGTAATGTTAAAAGAACAACAGAAGATAACAACAAAGACAATATGGGGAGAAAAGATGAGGTACGAAGGTAAGCAAGCCAAGAATATTAAGCAGGGTAGTAAAAGCTTGTTCAGGTATGTGAAGAGGAAAAAATTAGTTAAGACCAAAGTTGGGCCCTTGAAGACCGAAAAAGGTGAATTTATTATGGGGAAGAAGGAAATGGCAGATGCGTTGAACAGGTACTTTGGATCTAAGGAGGACACAAACAATCTTCTTGATATAGTAGTGGCCAGAGGATCTGGGGTGACAGAGGAACTGAAGGAAATCCACATTAGGCAGGAAATGGTGTTGGATAGACCGATGGGACTGAAGGCTGATAAATCCCCAGGGCCTTATGGTCTGTATCACAAGGTACTTGAGGAAGTGGCTCTGGAAATCGGCGATGCATTTGTGATAATTTCCCAGTGTTCTATAGACTCAGGATCAGTTCCTGTGGGTTGGAGGGTAGCTCAATTTATCACACTTTTAAAGAAAGGCGGGAGAGAGAAAATGGAATTATAGACCAGTTAGCCTGACATCGGTGGTGCGGAAGATGCTGGAGTCAATTATAAAAGATGAGATAGCCAAACATTTGGATAGCAGTAACAGGATTGGTCTGAGTCAGCATAGATTTACGCAGGGGAAATTATGCTTGACTAATCTTCTGGAGTTTTTTGAAGATGTAACTGGGAAAATGGACAAGGAAGAGCCAGTGGATGTAGTGTACCTGCACTTTCAGAAAGCATTTGATAAGGTCCCACATAGGAGATTAGTGGGCAAAATTAGGGGACATGGTATTGGGGGTAGTGGGCTGACATGGATAGAGAAGTGGTTGGCAGACAGGAAACAAAGAGTAGGGATTAACGGTCCCTTTCAGAATGGCAAGCAGTGACTAGTGGGGTACCGCAAGGCTCGGTGCTGGAACCACAGCTATTTACAATATACATCAATGATTTGGATGAAGGGATTCAAAGTAACATTAGCAAATTTTCACAAAGCTGGGTGGCAATGTGAACTGTCATAAGAATGCTATGAGAATGCAGGGTGACTTGGACAGGTTGGGGGAGTGGGCAGATGCATGGCAGATGAAGTTTAAAGCGGATAAAGGTGAGATTATGCACTTTGGTAGCAAAAACAGGAAGGCAGATTACTATCTAAATGGAGTCGTTGGGAAAAGGAAAAGTACAACGGGATCTGGGGGTCCTTGTACATCAGTCTATGAAAGTAAGCATGCAGGTGCAGTAGGCAGTGAAGAAAGCGAAAGGCATGTTGGCCTTTATAACAAAAGGAAAGAGGTCCTTCTGCAGTTGTACTAAGCCCTAGTGAGACCACACCTGGAATATTGTGTGCAGTTTTGGTCCCCTAATTTGAGGAAGGACATTCTTGCTATTGTGGGAGTGCATCGTTGGTTTACAAGGTTAATTCCCAGGATGGCGGTACTGTCATATGCTGAGAGAATGGAGCAGCTGGGCTTGTACACTCTGGATTTAGAAGGATGAGAGGGTATCTCATTGAAATATATAAGAATGTTAAGCGCTTGGACACGCTAGAGGCAGGAAACATGTTTCCGATGTTGGGGGAGTCCAGCACCAGGGTTTCTGGACCACAGTTTAAGAATAAGGAGTAAGCCATTTAGAACGGAGACGAGGAATCACTTTTTCTCACAGAGAGTGGTGAGTCTGTGGAATTCTCTGCCTCAGAGGGCAGTGGAGGCCGGTTTTCTGGATGCTTTCAAGAGAAAACTAGATAGGGCTCTTAAAGACAGCATAGTCAGGGGATAAGGGGTGAAGGCTGGAATGGGGTACTGATTAGGGATGATCAGCCATGATCACATTGAATGGTGGTGCTGACTCGAAGGGCCAAATAGCCTACGCCTGCACCTATTGTCTAGTGTCTATTGTCTAAATACACAAATCAATAGAAGTAGTAACATAAGTTAATAAAGTCATGTTATTTGATTTCTATAGCAATATAATTGAATGGTGGGGACTCGCATTAACCACGCATTGAGCTTTGGTTAGACCACGCTTGTTGGCTGATAAGAACTGTTGTTCTGAAATTTTAAAAAGGAATTAGAGCAGCATAAATAACATTAACAAATGTAGCATATTCATCCATTGGTTATTTCTGTGCTATATAGTCAATGTATGTATACAATGTATGTTCCCTGATATAACACTACCACATTGATAAAATTACACTGCCTTCAAATTAATATGGGAGACTTAATAATATAATGAACATTTTCAATTTAAGTTAATCTGTTTTCTCTGAGGCACTCTCAGACCAGAGTCAAGTATCTTTATGAAGTGTCAATCCAAGTATGGATTAAATTGGATGACATTTCAGACTCTTCACAGAACGTAACAGGACTTGCATATAACTCTCATTAAGTTTGAACTTTTCCTTTTGAGGCAATATTTATTATTTGAACTTCTTTGCTTTTGTATCTGTTAAATACTTCATGCAGGATTCCTGGTAAACCTCTGCAACATTTTCTGCTTGTATCGAATTGTTATATTCACTGACAAAAAATGAATGACAGGCATGCACTGGATGCCTATGTTAATATTTTTATTATAGTAGACCAAAATTCTTTAAATGAAAAAAGCTCTATTTTAAAAGGAAAAATAAGCAGCAAGACTTGACTTAATTGTACAATAAAGGAAACAATGTTCTTGCATGTACCATGTATTGTGAAGCATGAGAAACCACTCGTACATTCTGTTCCTATGTCAAACAGAAATGTATTTGTTTGATTGTTTTTTTTTTTGATTTGTTTGATTGGTTGATTGGTCTTTTATCTTGTGGAAGGAGAGAGATGTCTGGGTATATTTCATGCACTGTCTCAATGATTGTCCAATCATTTATTTTTATACACACGTAGAGACAACCTGCAGCATCGCTACCAATGCACAATTTCTGTTTTCACCTCTTGAACAGTCCACGATGGAAAGACGTGATCAATTGGTTTTGACATCACCTTCCCTGCATGATCGCTTTGTGTTTTAAGAACCCTGGTCTAGTGGTCTCATGCCTAAACCATCCTTCTATTTAGTGAAGTCATGGTTACCATGGTGATTGTACTGTTATTGAGTCAGGTATCTCCGATTACCACATTCCGTACAGAATCCTTCTGTTACTTCTTATCTCATGCTGCTGGCAGTGATTTTGATGTTGCTGTTCATTTTTTTCTTATCATTATAAACACAAAAAGCTGGAGTAACTCAGCGGGACAGGCAGCATCTCTGGAGAACAGGAATAGGTGAAGTTTCTGCTGGAGATCTCTCATTACTCGATGTGCACTGTTTTCTGGACGCATTCATAACTAACAGTCGGAGAGAAGCTGAAGATTTTACTTCCCATTGATCAATCCCCAGAATGTGTTTTGTTGAAATGATACAAATATCCATTCTCTCTGGTGTAATCTCACTCATTCAAACCATCCCTTACCATTTAATGTGTATTTTAATTTAACTATAAATGGAGCATAACAACATTGGAACAGAAGAAACCCATTCAACTTATTGAACATATATTCCATCAGCAAATCAGTGACCAAATTCCATTTCTTCACCTCCAATTAATTGAAACATGCATTACAGATCAAATTCAATAGAGCGAAATGAAAAAAACAAGAGAAAGAATGGTATTAGGACTAAAGATTTAATGTAAAAGAAGATAAAGTACTGAAAGAAAGAAAAAAAGTGAATTTCTATAGCGCATTTTGTCGCTTCAGACTGCCCCCAAATCCACTGAAGTGCATTCCCTAAATTAATAAAATATAACTGCTGATTTGGACACAAAAAATTCCGACTAATAAAATATGATCAACAAAAAATAATTGATAACCATACTTCTCTGTCATTTGGTTACCAATGCTTCTGCCACAGGAAGCAATAACTACTAAGGTCATCAACAAAATAATTAAACGAGACTGGACGATTAATAATAAAATAGGAGTTCAATCTTGTGATCTGCAAGGCACTGTCTGACAGGTTGTTGGAAAGAGCTTCAATGATAACTTCTAAAACAAAATTGAATGGATATTTAAAACAACAACATTTTTGTAGGTAGAAGGAAAAGCTTTACAACAAACCTAAACATATCTATATTACTAAAAGTAAGATCTTGACCACTTCCTGTTTTTCTGTTTCATGAATTTTGAAAAATCGCTGCCACTTACGGCTGTGATTTTTGGCCAGCTTACTCAGAGTTCACCTCCGCTGCGCAGGACAAGAGAATTTTTCCCATTGATTAAATATAAAAGAGTTATTAATGTTTTAAAAATGTTGACATTCTCTCTGCTGCCCCTGATGGTGGGTGGGGGGGGGAACTATAAAACTCGGAAGTGTTGTGCCTCAGTCCGTCTCTGCAAGATGGGAGAACTGAGAGGGTCATGTCTCTCAGTCTGAGCTGTGAATAACACTGAACACATGTCCACAAAACTGTGAGTGTGGTTTTACTGACCTTGAGTGCCCTTAATGTGGTTAGAAAATGAAAATGTGGTTAGTTTGAAGTAAAAAGCACTGCAAATGATTGGGTGGAGTTTTGCGTTGAAGTAAAAAGCACTGCAAATGGTTGGGTGGGGTTTTGGGTTGAAGTAAAAAACACTGCAAATGGTTGGTTTGGGGTTTTGGGTTGAAGTAAAAAGTACTGCAAATGGTTGGTTTGGGGTTTTGGGTTGAAGTAAAAAGCACTGCAAATGGTTGGTTTGGGGTTTTGGGTTGAAGCAAATAGCACTGCAAATGGTTGGTTTGGGGTATTGGGTTGAAGTAAAAAGCAGTGCAAATGGTTGCTTTGGGGTTTTTGGGTTGAAGTAAAAAGCACTGCACATGGTTGGTTTGGGTTCACTATGTTAGCCTCTTTTCCCATCATGCTTCCACAATACGAAATAACTTGAGTTAAATATATTACAAATTTGCTCGTTTTTTTTAATTTCCAGAGTTTCCTACATCAGGGTGAAACATGTGTCATCTGATCAAGCATGATTCACAACCAGGAGTAGTTGAATTTGAGAAGTGAAGCAATTCAATCTCAAAATGATCAATCACATCTCATTTTGGAAAAAAAATATTTTTTTATATGCGTAGCTCTGAAAAAAGTAGCACCCTGTGTCCAAATTTATTGGCTTTATTTCACTTTCCTCTGTTAATGATTTTAGATAATGTGTAGTAAATTAGCACTTGTCAAATCAATTTAAGCTGATACATCACTTCAATAATTGATGACCTGCAAAGTGAAAGGTTTACATTTTGTTTAACCTCTGATAGATTTTTACAAATCTACTGAGAATTGCCTTTCTACCTTCAAAGTTGGTAAGTTATTCCTGTTAATTTTATGTGCAGTATTACAATATATTTGGTTTTCTTCAGTATTAAAAATAATTGCACAACCTTGGACTTTAATGTTTCTGAGTATTACTTCAACATCATGCTCTAAGGAATGGTTAAATTCAAAAAGTTTTATAAGACATTGCTATTTAGAAATTTAGTTTGGAATTTGAAATAAACTACTTCCTTTGCATCCAAAGAACTATCAATCGACGTTACAGCTTCACATACAATCTTTTGTTCTGACCAAATACACATCAGGATGTACAAATTGTATTTTCCATGAAGTGGGAAGCTTACCATTATGAAAAGGTTAATGCGGACATTTCCTATTTCTTTAATGGAAAATGGACTTTATGAGTTTCAATTGGCATTATTATAAATTCAGGATCTTTCCTTAGGTACAACGTTTGATGTGGCAATGTTATATGGGGTGAAAGCGTTTAAGTTTTGCGTTAAATCCACCTGCTCAATGCATACTGCATAAAGTATAATCCCCAGAGGTATAATAGCGAGGTTCTGAAATGGATATTTATGTATTTTGCTCAAGTGCTTCTTCAATAAATCAGAGGGCGTTACTTGATGAGATGGGGCCTGCTACGATTCATTAACCTGCTTCATTTCACAGTGCATGAATATAAAGAGCATCATTTATGATTGAAATAAATGATTCCAATCAGTACAACTTGTCTTTGCATAATAATACAGAATAATGAACACCCATGCTTCCTACATCACAAGGTCAACTTGTTTAACAAAATAACATAATTTAAAACATCTGTGTTTTAAAATTAGGTATTTCCTGGGCCTAATGGTCTCACAGCTTTCTATTAACAAAAAAACTGATTAGCTGTGTCTTTGTATAGTTTACTATTATGTCCATAATACATAGGAACATAATTAGGCCATTCAGACATTCCCGCCTTGTCCACCTTATTTTTTCACCTTGTCCACCTTATTAAATTTGCATCACTCATAAGGAGAGTAATTGGGAGTGATTATTACACTTCGGTGTAACCTTCTTGTGTTGTGAAGGTGGGTAACGCAGAGTGCTGTAGCTTGATGTGACGATGACACAGAGTGTCATACAACTTGATGGTTTTTAGAGCGACAACGGGCGTCAGTCGCTGACGTTCGCAGTCACTGAAAACATTGCAAAGTGGGACAGGCCCTTAAGGCTCCAAATTAAGGGATTTACATCACATTTGATTAAGTCTGGAACACTTTGGTGTTACGACTCCCGAATGCAGGTACTTCAGAGCCGCGTAACATAATTCAAAAACCAGGTTCAAGTTCAAAAATAGTTTTAATTTTTCAATGGAACACAAAACCCAAACCTGATTCAAACAACCCAGTCAGGGATATGGATGGACTAACAAACAATTAAACAGTGTTCCAGCCAGCCACGTAATGGGCCGTCGAACCGGAGACACTAAAACCTGCCTAAAGAGATATAACCCTGAAACAAAATACCCGAAAACACTAAGGTCAGCCCTTATCCGTCCCAATTCAATATTTGTTAACAAGTAATGGTGAAAGCACACAAAGTTCTATGCCATGTGGCCAGGCCTTCCTCAGCTCACACCAGCAGGCTGCTCACAAGTCAGGGTCTATGAAAAAGAGAGAGTATCCTGGGAGATTCTGGTATTTAAGCTTCAGATGAGTCACCCGTCACCTGACGCAGCTTGGCCAATCGGGTACAGGATCCTTTTAACCCCTTGATTCCAGACTCACAGCCACGAGGCTTGTACTCAGGAGAGAAACAGAGAAAGGTAAGTACATAGCATTCACCAGGGGGGGGAGGGGGGAGAGCGCCTAACACCCCCACCCAAAGATACTGAATACGTTTCGGAAGAAGAGAGAAAAAACACCACCAAATCCCAGAAACTATTCAGGAGCTAAAACACTACTGGCGCGACAAGGCGTCAGCCAAGACATTATCCTTGCCACGGATATGCCTGACCTCCAGGTTGTAGTCTTGCAGCTGCAAACTCCAGCTCATTAACCGCCGGTTCTTATTCTTCATACTGTGCAAAAATACCAAAGGTTTATGATCCGTGAGTACGATGACAGGGACATTCGAGGAGCCAACATAAACCTCGAAATGATTCAGAGACATTAAAATAGCAAGGGCTTCTTTCTCAATGGTGGAGTACCACTTCTGATGACGATTAAACTTCTTAGAGAAGTACGAAACTGGATGCTCCACCCCATCTGAATCATCCTGTAGAAGAACTCCACCAACCCCACTATCACTAGCATCACTGCCAGCTTAAATGGACGCTCAAAATCAGGTGCCGCAAGCACAGGTGCGCGCACCAGAAGATTTTTAGTTTGATCAAAGGCTTGTTGACACTCTGTGGACCACACAAAAGCTACCTTCGGACTCAGCAAATCCGTCAAAGGGGCAGCCACCCAAGAGAAGTTTGGACAGAATCCTCTATAGTACCCAACCATAGCCAGATACCTACGGAGTTCAGTCCGAGAGGTTGGAGCAGGAAATGCGACAATATGCCCCACCTTTTCCTCGAGAGTGCGAACCTGACCCCAGCCCACCACTTTACCCAGATACGTTTCCGTGGCCTGGCCAAACTCACACTTCCCCAGATTGATCATTAGGTTTGCCTCCGCTAGACGATGAAATACCTCCTTCAGATGACCGATGTGTTCGATCCACGACCTGGAGCACACAACCAAATCATCAAGGTATGCCTCACAGAAGAACAAACCAGACAATACAATGTTCACCAACCGTTGGAAGGTTGCCAGCGCATTGCACATCCTAAATGCCATTACCGTGTACTGAAGAAAGTCATCAGGCGTAACGAACGCAGAGATCTCCCTCGCCCGCCTAGTCAAAGGAACTTGCCAATACCCTTTTAACAAGTCCAACTTAGACACAAAAGATGCACTTCCCACACAATCCACGCAATCCTCCATCCGTGGGAGAGGATAGCAATCCGGCTTAGTTACACCATTCACTTTCCGAAAGTCCGTGCAAAACCTGTCCTCCCCATTAGCCTTCGTAGCCAGTAGACACGGAGAACTCCATGGACTACAACTAGGTTCAGCAATGACATGCCGCAGCATATAGTCAACCTGACTCCTTAGACGATGACGCCTGTCAGGGTTGACCCGATACGAATGCTGTTTAATTGGTGCAGCACCGGCCACGTCAATGTCATGCTGCAGCACAGACGTCTGAGAAGGCACATCCGAGAACAGTGACCCATTTGACTCCACCAAAGCAAGCAGATCACCCCGCTGACTTTCAGTCAAACGAGACAACCGCAAGGGAAGCGACTACAAAGCTTCAGAGTTACACAGCTTTCCTTGCGTCACTGCCACAGACAACCGTGGCTCACCCACATCACCACCCATCAGGGGGCAGCACCACTGCAGCCAAAACAGGCTTAGATGAAACCGAAGGACACAGCTCCTCCCCATCAACCTTCACAGGTTCCTGCTCATGGTACTGCTTCATCATGTTGACATGACAGAGCTGAGTCTTGTGCCTCCGATCAGGGGTACCAATAACGTAATCCCTCTCACCAACCTTCTTAACCACCTGATAGGGACCGCTATATCGAGCCTGAAGACTGGAACCAGGAATAGGCAACAACACCAGGACTTGTCACCTGGAGAAAAATTCCTACTAGAAGCCTTCCTGTCGAACCAGTCCTTCATCCTAGACTGAGCAGAAGCAAGATTACCCATTGCCAGTTCGCATGCCCTCCTCAGTCTAGACCGAAAAGTACAGACGTGGTCTAAAATACTACGTTTTGTATCCTCCTGCAACCATTTCTCCTTCAGGACCATCAACGGACCAAGTACAGCATGCGCGAACACCAGGTCAGCAGGACTGAACCCTAAAGACTCCTGCACGACCTCGCGCACCGCAAACATAACTAGACGAACACCCTCATCCCAGTCTTTTTCAAACTCCAGGCAGTAAGTCCTCAACATAGATTTCAAAGTCTGATGAAACCTCTCGAGAGCTCCCTGGCTCTCAGGATGATATGCACTGGAGTAACAATGATTAATATCTAACAACTTCATTACCTGACCAAAAACCTTCGACATGAAGTTGGAACCTTGGTCAGTCTGCACAACCTTGGGCAAACCGAACAATGAAAAAAACTTGGTGAGAGACTTCACAATGGTAGCGGCAGTAATTCTACGCAAAGGGACCACCTCTGGAAAGCGGGTAGACGCACACATAATTGTTAATAAAAACTTGTTGCCCACCCTTGTCCGAGGTAGAGGACCCACACAATCAACTAATATCCGCTCAAACGGCTCACCGACCACAGGGATTGGATATAAAGGCGCAGGAACAATCGATTGGTTCGGCTTCCCTGCCACCTGGCAAATGTGACAACACCTGCAGTGCTGTTTCACGTCCTTTTTCAACCCTGTCCAAAAAAAATTCCGTAAGATACGGTCATACGTCTTATTGACCCCCAAATGTCCACCCAGAGGACCATCATGAGCCAAACAGAGTATCTCGTCCCTATACCGACGAGGCATCACAATCTGATCAACCACGCTCCAATCATCATGCCCAGATATATCCAAGGGAGACCACTTTCGCATCAGTAAGCCATCCCTTAGAAAATATCCCTTTGCTGTGGAATCCACATCCCCCTCAGGCACCATGCAGTCGAACAGATCAGATAAACCTGGATCACTCTTTTGCTCCTCAACCAGCCGGTCACGTGACAGCGACACCGGCACATTTCCAGACACTACCCCATCTGGAGATGTAGAAACATCCTTCACAACACAGGATCTATCATCCTGGTCCCCAAAAATCCTCTCACTCAGGTCAACCACATCCTTAAACCTCGCCTGGCTCGTCACAGCACAAGCTGCGAAGACCCTCGGATGCTGCATAGCCAATCTATCAGGACTCTGCACCATCGGAACAGCCATCACCTCAGGAGTAACTAAAACTCTACCTCCTGCCAAGTAATTCCCCAAAATCACAGAAACTCCCCCAACGGGAAAACACGGCCGTAACCCAACAGTCACCTGGCCTGAAACCAACTCGGACTCGAGACTCACGATATGCAAAGGCACTACCATGTCATCCATCCCGAATCCTACCACTGGGACACTTGACCCAACCGATTATTCCCCAGAAAACGGCAGTACACTGTCCAATATAAAGGACTGAGTAGCACCAGTATCAAGCAAGATGGATACTGGAACTCTATCACCCCCATCCTCTAGAGAAACAAAACCATTCATGATGAACGCAGAATAATTCCTACACTCATCAGACTCAGGCACCTCAGGTACCACAGGTGTCTTCTGTGTACCCACCAAAGCCACAGGCTTTGCATCCTTCTTTTTCAGCACGGGACATGACTTTAACATGTGCCCTTTCCCTCTACAATAGTAGCACACAGGACCTTCCTTAGTCCTCAAATTTCCGTCACCCTTATCAGCTTGGACCTCCCCCTGTATCAACGTGCTGCCACTTGCAGGCACAGATACAGCTTTGACACTGCCACCGGCGACACCACCACGATCAACCGGCCGTGCACGAAAACTGTAGGATCGCCCAACAAAATCAAATTTATGAGTCAATACATACTCATCTGCCAACATCGCGGCCTTAGACACCTCATTCACCTTCTGCTCATTAAGGTAAATAGCAACCCTCTCAGGGAGACAGTTCTTAAAGTCTTCCATAATCATCAAAGCCCGCAGTAGCTCAAAATGCTTCACTCCTTGAGAAGCGCACCAACTGTCAAAAAGTGCCTCCTTCTCCCTAGCAAACTCCACATAAGTCTAACTATCAAACTTCCTAAAGCGCCGGAACTTCTGCCGGTACGCCTCTGGAACTAATTCATAAGCCCTTAATACTGTAGACTTCACACACTCATAGTCCAGACTGCTTTCAACAGATAAAGACGAGTACATCTCCCGTGCTTTACCCACAAGGACACACTGCAATAGCAAGGTCCACACGTCCCTAGGCCACTCCAAGGACAAAGCCACCCGTACAAACACTGTGAAATACTTGTCCACATCCTTCTCACGAAACGGGGGAACCAGGCGGATGTTCTTGCTCATATCAAATTCCCGTTCCCTAGAAGTAACCTGGGAATTATCTATTTCTTTGTCCCGCAGCTGAAATTCAGCCGTTTTGGTTTCCTCCTCAAGCTCAAGCGTTTCATTTCAAGAACATGCATGAGCTCTTTCTCTTTTAACAAAGAGGCAATTCTCTGTGACTCAAGCTCCATCTCCTTCAGTTCAATGACGGCCTCCATGTCTGAACTGGCTGAACAGAAGGTGGGGGACTGTCTGCACAGCCAGGCAAAACCCCATCCTCCACCAACGCAGCCCACAACTCCGATTTAATGGAGTGTTTATTTGAATGCTTGTCAATAGGCATGGCATAGTTCTCAGCCAGCAAAATCAAATGCTCCTTCGTACATCTACCAAACAACACCCGACTAGGAGCCTCAACAAACTCTTTCACCTTAAATTCCATCTCTAATGTAGCACCAAACCACCAGCTAAACCCTAGGCACCAATGCTACCACAAACAGGGAAGAAAAAATTCCCTCACAACACAGACTGCATCAAAGCAGTGAAGAAACAATCCCCTCACACACACAAACTTCCTCAGTCACCAGAAGCCTACAAAAAAAACTCCCAAAAATGTCTAGGGTCCTCAAAACTTAGGATGAGCCCCCAAAAAATTGCAAAGTGGGACCGGCCCTTAAGGCTCCAAATTGAGGGATTTACATCACATTTGATTAAGTCTGGAACACTTTGGCAACAGGCCTAATGGGACCTGGTAATATATTTGCTAGCATTTATATAGATGGGGCTGAAAATGAGTATTATATCAATTCTTTTGCTGTTTTGATAAAATAAGTAAGTTCGGGGTATCATATATTTTGGAAGTTTAACAGTTAATCTCTCAGAAGAAATTAAATAATGACGACAGTCTTCTTGAAATAGACTACTCACTAATTCTCATTGGTGTAGGTCACTTGCCAGCTGCTGTACAAATAGAACATAAAGCAAATTTTCACTGCCTCATTTGCTACAAAAGCCAGAGGAACAGCTTAAATGGTGTGATTCACCTGAGTGTAAGCAGAAATTGAGGTGACCTGCATGTTCAATTCTTGGACGGGGTGTCTTGCATTGAAATTGTGTGATAGTCGATAGCATGACAACTTGAAATTTGATTTATATTTCTGCAGCTTAGAGATTACTTGCATGTTATAAATCAATTGATCGGTACAATAGTTATCATATATGAATTTTGGTGAGGGAATTTCACTGATTCTTCCTCCACGGGGAATAGTGGAGGAAGAAGACTGACTTTGGTGCCTTCCCACACAGTGGGGAACTTTGATTCTGCTGTGTGGGAATGTTTTATGTGAAACCCTATAGTGTGTTGTGGCCTGTTGATTTTTATTGTATGGCTGTATAGAAATTAATTTCACTGTGCCATCAGACAATTAAATCTATCTTGAATCTTGAATCTTGAATCTTGAATCTTGATTTGTATTGCACATAACAGGTCAGAAATACACTGTTGATGTTATGATTATCCCAAGTTCCTCTCCAGCCACATTATTATATAGGTATATCTCCATCTTTTATTTTATTTTATTTTATTTTATTTTCTCCTGCACTTCTTTGATAACTTAGGGATCTTTTTCCTGCTCTTTTGTATTTTACATTTTTTTCTTCATTCTTGTCTTTCTTCTTTCTTTGTTTTCCTTTTTTTCCTTTTCTTTTTTAAGGTTATAAGGTTAAAAATGAAGCTGTACAATAATTGTATAACTGTTATGTCGATCGTCTTATCCTTGCACAATTTCTTCTAATAAAATTAATTCAAAAACATTTTTTTTTTAATTACCAAACCGATTCAGATGTACAGTGGAGAGCAAATGGATTGGTTGTATCACAGTCTGGTTAGGTAACTCAATCTCCCAGAAATGAAGACGGCTGAGAAGATGGTAGACTACATCATGTGTTTTGATCTCCACACCAGCACAGGGTCTACAAGAGGCACTGCCTCAAAAGTGGCAGCAAATATTATCAAAGATCCACACGACCATGGCCAGACTGTCATCTCACTGCGTCCATCAGAAAGAGGGTACACGACCCTAAGAACCATGACCTCTAGGTTCAAGAACAGCTTCTTCTCAGCAACCTTCATGCTGATGAACTACACTGTGGAACGATAACTACATCCCTACCTCAATTTCGGTTTCACATTATTATGGCCTGATTACCTAGTATTATTGGTTATGCATATATTGTATTATTGATTATGGTATATTTATTTGTTGCTTTCTTGTGATAATAGGCTTGTAAAGTTGCAGCAAATAACAATTCCACTATTTATTTTCTAGTACATATGACAATTAAACACTCTGGACTCTCTTGATTCTTGGTTATTAATTCAAAATACCTGAGTATTCATCCAGTGGAAAAATAACCAAACCAGAAAAAGAGTTTTAAAAATATAACTATTGGAACTGCAGATGCTGGTTTACACTGAAGATAGACACAGAATGCTGAAGTAACTCAGCGGGACAGGCAGTATCTCTGGAGAGAAGGAATGGGTGACATTTCACGTCAAGACCATGCTTCCGACTGAGCTCAGTCTGAGTACCCCATTCCTTCTCTCCAGAGATGCTGCCTGTCCCACTGAGTCACTCCAGTATTTTGTGTCTATCCAGTAGAAATTCATTTTTTTACCTCTGGGCTTCTTTCCACAAATCATTCACTACAGGATCATTTGGAGAGCAAGAACTAACGACATTTTTTATCAATATATTTATATTTCATTGGTAAAATGTCTCTATTAGAATAAAAATAATTAAGCGCTCAATATAACAGACCCTAAAAGCAAAAGATTTATTATTTGATCACTATTCTGTATTCTGTCTGACTGGAGCATTGCCATAATCTTTATGTCAATTTACAAATTGGATTCACATTTAAATGGTCCAGTTCTGTACACTTGAAGTTCAAGGTCTAGTCCCCAGGGATTAGTTTTAAATTGATTTGAAGCAGAACATTGGCAACAGGTTGGTGTAATCACCAGATGGAAAATTTGAGTGTATTTCCATTGCTTGCAAAATCCTGTGACTGGAAGGTGAATACAGTTTGAAAGTGTGATTTACCAATGGTGCGGGCTTCATTTCACAACAATTCCAAAGAGCTATTGTTGTTAATTTTAGTTCACAGTCAACCATTTGAACTGTAATTTCCTTCCCCAAGATATTGACTCATATTTAAGTGTGGATATTTCAGTTCTCAGTTTGGTTCGGTTTGGAATTTTTTTTATTCTTTGTACTTTTTTTGGTTCTCAACAAAATAATCTTATGTTCTTGGTTATTAAAGAAACTTCATTCAAGCATGGCATCTACTTTTGGTCTCTGTAAAAATAAACAAATCAATATTGGTAATAATAATTACCGACCAGTTCAAGCTTTATCTTAAATATTTATTTGACAAAGTCTTTGATTCATTTTATGTGTTTATGAAGACCTGTGGTTGCTCATTCCTTTTCTGCCGACACTGGAACTATATTGTTGGGCAGCAAGTCTCTCATATAAAAGGGAATTGTCACTAACCAAAATGCACTTTTTGTTCACGTTTTTATCCATTACACCAAAAATAGCAAACTTTTCTATCCATTTTTTTTGCCCAGGCAGTCACCTATTCTCTCGTAGCCTCATCACCAACTGTTGAAAAATAATACACTGAACAATTATTTCTTTTCAATCTCGGAACATGATGAGTCTTTTTCTATCCTTGTTGAACAAGCATTTTTAAACTTTATATTTGCCAAGATGGCAAAGTTTACGATGCATTCTTCTACTAGCAAAGCTAAAATAAGATAACTGTGTACCGAGCTGTGTTTGAAGGTATGTTGGGGCTTACTCACATATGTCAGTAAAATGCGAATATTAGAAATCTAGTGCAAATCTGGAAGATTTACTGTATGTGATTATGTGGAGGCGGAACTGGATATTAATGAGCCTCCAACAAGATGCTATGTTCTCAAGATTACACTTCAGAGGGTACTAAATGTCTTTCCTCTGAAAATTGTGAATCTTTGTTTTTCTTTATCCTAGTGGGCTGGGGATGTTTTATCAATGAATTAAGTCAAACCGCATCTCCTAGTTGATTCAAGAGAAATATTTATCAGTTATATTTAAGGTTGAAAAATAGGCATAATTTTTGCTAAAGGATGTTAGGAGCTTGATGTTAATTGCAACTATCATTCTCCGAATTACTTCCACGATAAACTGCATCATGTATACCACACTCATCAATTCAATTTCATCTGAGGAAGGTGTGGCCAAAATGGTAAAATCTAAATGGTTGGTATTGTCGGTCCACGGGAAGATGGCCAACAATGCTGTTACATTTGGAGGTCATAAGTTTCCGTGGCCATTTTGCTAAGATTCTGTTGTGAGCTATGTGTAAAAGAGCATCAGGCGTTGTATTTCTTTGATTATTATTACGGCGAAAAAATTAATACTCAAATTTTGGAAACAGACAACAGTCCCTACAGTGAAGATGTGGATTACGGATATGTCCGAGACACTACATTTGGAAAACATTAGGCTTGTCTTGGCGGAAATTTATCAATGCATAATGGAAGTTTGCTTTCACCATTGAATCTGTATCCATGTAGGTTTAGTGCAGTCATGCCATTTGTAAACCCTTCCCTCGACATATGACAATATACAAAAGGCAGCGCCTTAGAAATTCATTTGTGTGGCACATGTGCTTTACAGTATGTACTTCATATCGGAACGGGACAGCAAAACTGATAGCTAAATGGTATGTTAGCTTTCATTGCAAAAGGATTTGTGTATAGGAGCAGAGAGGTTCTACTGCAGTTGTACAGGGTCTTGGTGAGACCACACCTGGAGTATTGCGTACAGTTTTGGTCTCCAAATCTGAGGAAGGACATTATTGCCATAGAGGGAGTGCAGAGACGGTTCACCAGACTGATTCCTGGGATGTCAGGACTGTCTTATGAAGAAAGACTGGATAGACTTGGTTTATACTCTCTAGAATTTAGGAGATTGAGAGGGGATCTTATAGAAACTTACAAAATTCTTAAGGGGTTGGACAGGCTAGATGCATGAAGATTGTTCCCGATATTAGGGAAGTCCAGGACAAGGGGTCACAGCTTAAGGATAAAGGGGAAATCCTTTAAAACCGAGATGAGAAGAACTTTTTTCACACAGAGAGTGGTGAATCTCTGGAACTCTCTGCCACAGAGGGTAGGTGAGGCCAGTTCATTGGCTATATTTAAGAGGGAGTTAGATGTGGCCCTTGTGGCTAAGGGAATCAGGGGGTATGGAGAGAAGGCAGGTACGGGATACTGAGTTGGATGATCAGCCATGATCATATTGAATGGCGGTGCAGGCTCGAAGGGCCGAATGGCCTACTCCTGCACCTAATTTCTATGTTTCTATGTTTCTAAATGTGTTTAACCCCTCCCAGAGGACACAGTGCCCAAAGCGAAATTGAATCAATGACTTCCATATCTCTCAAAGTTGCACATGATGAACCTAGACTGAGGAAGCAACCAAATGATATGATATATCAAGTGTAGTTAAATAAAGTTACCAGAGCTTGCATTGATTTTTCTTTGATGTACTGATGTCCACATATTGTATGAAAGGCTTTGTGATAGGAAGGGGACGAAGCAGTCTGACCATTTTAATTGCATTCTTGATTGGAAACCTCCTCTGCTGCCATGGTGGTGAATAGGTAGTGAGAGAAGATAGGAGTTAATTCCAAAGTTAGTCCCAGAATGACAGGTATCTTGTCACCTGATTCCACCCTGCTCAATCTTGCAGTAGTAATTATTGTTGAAAACAACCACTTTAAGAGCACTTGCCTTGACAAGAAATAATACAGATATGTTATCACATCTGTAGATTGGTTATTGCATTTGAACCAATCAGAGTAATGTACTACCACTAACTCCACCTTACTATACTCTTTAAATTAACACTCATCTCCCTTATTACGTAGTCACACCGGTGGTAGAGATGAACTAACAATGTATTGTATTGTACCACTGTGAGTGATGATTAAAGCTGACTTGAACACCAGACTGTTTCTGTACAGCTGTTTACAACATCTTATGTAATTTCTAAATTATGCATTTTTCCAATATGTAATCATGGTGAAGGCCTAAGATTAGTGCCACTTATATGTATAAATAGTCATAGTCATACAACATGGAAACAGACAATTCACCCCATCTTGTCCATGCCAACTAGGATGTCCCATCTATGCTAGTCCCATTTCCCCACATTTGGCCAATATCACACTAAACCTTTCCTGTCCATGTAAATGTTCAAATGTTTTTTATATGTTGCCATGGTACCTGTCTCAACTACTTCCTCGGGCAGCACATTACATATACCAACCTCCTTCAGCTTCCTATTAAATCTTTCCCCTCTTACATTAAACCTATGTCCTCTAGTTCTTGATCCCCCTACTCTGGGTAAAATACTGTGCATCTACCCTATCTATTCACCTCTTGATCATTTACAATTCTATAAGATCACCCCTCATCCTCCTGAGCTCCAAGGAATAACATCCTAGCCTGCCCAAACTCTCACTACAGCTCAGACCCTTAATTGCTGTAAACTTCCTCATGAATTTTTCTATATCTTCCACCAACATTAACCTTCCTACAACAGTGTGACCAAAACTGAACACAATACTCTGAATGCGGTCTCACCAATGTGTTGTACCACTGTAACATAACATTCCAACTTCTATACTCAGTGCCAATCCTGCTGAAAGCCTTCCAGATGACCCTACCTATCTATGATGCCACTTCCAGAGAACTATGCGCCTGCACTTCTAGATCCCTCTGCTCTATAACACTCCCTGGGGCACAGCTATTAATTGTGAAGTCCCTGCCCAGGTTTGAATTCCTAAAATGCTACACCTCACATTTATCTGCATTAAGCTCCATTAGCCATTCCTCGCCCCACTTGCCCAGCTGATCAAAAGCCTGCTGTAATTTTTGATGACCATATTTATGCAATCTTTGCATGTTGTGTGCACAGGAAAATTGATCTGTCATAGACCTGGAAGGAAATGGTATGGCAAGTGACCTCCACAGCACTCTTTTTCAATGCTTCACATTATTTCTAGCTCAGAGATGTATTTCCAGCAACTAGAAGAGGGAAGAATCATGACTTCCCACATATTCAGGATTTAATCCTAAAACTGCGATGATAATTTATAACTCAAATTCTGGTATTACGGGACTTCCGGTGGCGCCATGCTGGACTAGCAGTCGCAACTTTTAGCTCCGCTCCTGTAAAATCGCTATTTTTTGCGTTAAAATCGGGTCTGGAGGTCGTGACCAATTAAAAAAACTCACTGGAGCCCCGGGACGTCGCGCTGATGACGTCATTAGTAAGCGCTGTGATTTAAACGGAGGATAAAGTATTTTAAATGAAAAAAACGTCTTCAGCTCAGAGCCCTCAGAGATCCATCTCAAAACTGCTGAAAGCACAGAAAACTGAAGAACAGACTTCTGAAGTGGATTCTGGAATGGCTACAAGAGCCAAGACTGAGATGGCTACTAAGGAAAAATATGAAATGGAGGAGATAAAGAACTCGGTAAGAGAACTGAGAAAGGATATTGAGGCTGGAAACTCAAAAACGATGGAAAATATTAATATTAAATTGATGGAAAATATGTCGAACATCAATGCTGGTAATCAAAAAGTTATTGAGTGCATTGGCATTATACAAAATCGAATTGAGGATGTGCAAGAAAAGCTAACGGGGAGAATTAAGAAAGGGGAAGAAGAATCTAAGAAGAAGTTTGAGGCTGTGCATGTAATTGTTTCTTCACATATAACTGCAATGAACGACATGGAAACAATTGTTGATCAAATGGCTGAAGATATGCAGGGAATGAAGCTAGAACTAGACAGCCTCAAGAGTCAACTGGCGAAAGTCTCAGATAAATGTCTTGATCTCGAAGCTCGCTCAAGATGCCAACATTTACGAATACTGGGAGTAATTGAAGTCGCAGAGGGAAACAACGCCCATGAGTTCACTGCCAACTTAATCAAACATGTACTCAATTTACCTGTGGAACCGGAAATTGAAGTGGCACATCGAATACCTAGATTTAAGCCAAGATCACAAGCAGATCCAGCCCACCCACGACAGGTCATAGTCAAACTTCGGGACATTTCAGCACTTGAAGAGCTGATGAAGAAAATCAAATATGGTGTGAAGATGACGTTTGGAAACAACTCTATCAAACTCCTCCGGGATTATCCCTATGAGATTGTGCAAAAGAGAAGTTCTCACTGACAAGACAGATTCTCCATGGAGATAAAGGTGTCAGATGTGGCGTTTTTTTATCCGGCCAGGATGCGCATTACTTTCAAGGGAAAAGAGAAAACTTTCACTAATTCAGACGCATCTTATAAATATGCCCAAGAGATTGTGGCAGAAATAGAAGATTAATTAAGGCAGCTGGCCAATATGGACAAATTCTTTCCTTTTATTACTCCACAGAGAACACCCGAAGATAAGGGAAGAAACACCATTCTCTAAAAGTTTAAAATGGAAGAGCATTTCCACGTGCGCTGGTCTAGACACCTTATCTCCTTTGGACGCTTTGGAATTCAACTCAAGGACATTCTTTGTTCAAAATGAAGGAAAGACTGATAAGCAACGCAGAGACGAACAGCAGAGCCGAATGTGGAAAACATCACAAGGACAAATGGCGGTTTAAGATCTTAAAATAGCTTTACAAAATATAGAGAATTAACAATCATTAACAATACTAATATAGAAATATAAATGGAAACTAACCTGACCTATATAATGGGCAAAATGTAATAATGTGCTAAAAAGACTGACTAGCTCATATATAGAGATAACACATTTTAGAATTAAAGTAGATAATACTGAAAGTTTAAGTGCTATGTAGTTTGTGTGGGGAAGGGAGGAGACTCAGGCACCTGGCATAATTCCAGGAGCCTGTTTCTGGTTAACCCTTACAGCTAACAGCTTACTATTATCAAAGGTATAACTAATTATAAATAATTAGTAGATGAAAGTGTTAGATAAATAAATTTCACAGTAGCTGAACACAGATCTGATAAGTCTGAATGAAATAAATAAATATATATATAGAGTAATAAAGGGAGCGGAGCTAATTGTACAACATCAACTTCGGAAGTTGAATAGATGTCGAATCCCACAGTCGCGTGGGACACGCACTACAGTGTTGAATACTCCAGACACTGTAATTTTACTTGTTCAATTTTTTTTTAATAACAATATGTCACTACTATGAGGATTTTTTTCAAGGACAATCGCAAAAGTGATCTACCAAAGACGTTAGCAATATAAACGCCCCCCAAATATCCAGTGCCCTGAGGTATGGATGCACCATAATAAATAAGGGTATTAAAATCAGAGAAAATGCAAGATGATAAACAAAAGAACATGGGAGGAATCACACTGTGTAGCTGGAATATAAGGGGTATTAATGAACCAATTAAAAGGGGCATAATACTAGCTCAGTTGAAATCATATAACACGGACATTACTTTTCTACAAGAAACGCACCTTAAACATCAAGATCAGTTGATATTGAGGGGGAATTGGATAGGCCAAACATTTCACTCCTCATATTAGTCACTCCTCATAATACCCTTATTTCACAATGGCAGGCAGTGACTAGTGGGGTATCGCAAGGCTCAGTACTGGGACCCCAGCTATTTACAATATATATTAATGATCTGGATGAGGGAATTGAAGGCAATATCTCCAAGTTTGCGGATGACACTAAGCTGGGGGGCAGTGTTAGGTGTGAGGACGATGCTAGGAGACTGCAAGGTGACTTGGATAGGCTGGGTGAGTGGGCAAATGTTTGGCAGATGATGATATGCCATTTATTGTCACTATACATGTACAGTGAAACTGAAAGCTGCTCGTACTCAGTGCATACATACAATTTAGCACAAAAAACAAGAAACAGAAAAAAAAAAAAAAAACAGAAGGGAGATGGGGGGGGGGGGGAATAGGTGCACAAATTCTGCGGCGCTACATACATATATACATATATACAGATGGAAGTCCGTGTTGGGCGGTGTAGTCAGTGCATGTGTGAATTTGAATTTATAGTAGTTATAATTCTCGGAAAGCAACTATTCCTGAGTCTGTTTGTCCTGGATTTGATGCACCTATAGCGCCTTCCAGAGGGCAGCAGGTCGAACAGTCCAAACGCAGGATGGGAGCTGTCTTTGATGATCTTCTTTGCCCTGCTAAGGCAGCGGAAGGTGTAGATGTCCATCAGGGAGGGGAGAGGGCAGCCAATGATCCTCTGCGCTGTCCTGGTTACCCTCTGAAGCCTCTCCCTGTCTGCCATGGTGCAGCTGCCATACCATGCTGTAATGCAGTATGTCAGCAGGCTCTCGATGGACGAGCGGTAGAAGGTCAGCAGCAGGTTAGAGTCCAGGTTGTGCTTCCTGAGGACCCTCAGGAAGTGCAGCCGCTGCTGAGCCTTCTTGATGACCGCTGTCGTGTTGTCCGTCCAGGAGATGTCAGCAGCGATATGGACGCCGAGAAACCGGAAGGTGTTGACCCTCTCCACACACTCGCCGTTGATGTGTAGGGGGGCTAATTCGGTGCTGTGCCTCCTGAAGTCGACAATGAGCTCTTTTGTTTTCCTGGTGTTCAGAGCCAGATTGTTTTCTGAGCACCAGGTTGTCAACTTCAGGACTTCCTCTCTGTAGGCTGCCTCGTCTCCCTTCGAAATAAGTCCGACCACAGTAGTGTCGTCAGCAAATTTGACGATGCGGTTGTTGTTGTGGGCCGGACTACAGTCGTAGGTGTAGAGACAGTATAAGAGGGGGCTTAGCACACAGCCCTGTGGGGAACCGGTACTCAACCTGCGAGTGGAGGAGAGGTGGGGGCCGAGTCTCACAGTCTGGGGCCGGTTGGTGAGGAAATCCTTTATCCAGGCACATGTGACAGTGGGGAGGCCGAGAGTGACCAGTTTACCAATGAGAATGTCCGGAATGATTGTATTAAAGGCTGAACTAAAATCCACAAAGAGCATCCGGACGTAGCTCTGCCCCTGCTCCAGATGGCTCAGCACAGAGTGGAGAGCTACGGTGATGGCGTCTTCTGTGGATCTGTTTTGGCGATAGGCGAATTGGTGGGGGTCGAGGTCTGGTGGTAGATAGTCCTTGATGTGCTGGAGGACCAACCTCTCGAAGCACTTCGTGATTACCGGAGTGAGGGCCACAGGACGGTAGTCATTAAGGCTGGTGATGGTAGGCTTCTTCGGCACAGGGACGATTGTGGGTGATTTTAGGCAGGACGGAATAACTGCCTGGGCCAGGGAGAGGTTGAAAATTCTGGTGAAGATGGCAGTGAGCTGGTGGGCGCACGCTTTGAGCACCTTACCAGGGACTCCATCTGGGCCGGTAGCCTTCTTGGGGTTCACTGCCAGGAGCACCCGTCTGACATCGTGTTCCCTGACAGTGAGTGGAGTAGTACAGGAGCAGGTGAGTGCTGCTGTTGTGATGTTTCAAAGCGGGAGAAGAAGCAATTTAGCTTTTCTGCCAGCGGCGCACTCAAGTCTTCTGACTTTGTGGCACAGCCTCTGTAGTTGGTAATGTCTTGTATGCCCCGCCATACCTCCCGTGTATTATTGCTGGACAAGTGGGACTCTATGCTCCTCTTATGGTCCGCCTTGGCTTTTTTAATACCACTTTTCAGATCGGCTCGAGCAGCCCTGTACAGAGCTCTGTCACCTGACCTGAAGGCAGCATCGCGGGCTCTGAGGAGTGTGCGGACCTGGCTGGACATCCAGGGTTTCTGGTTTGGGAAAAGCCGTATGTTTTTGTCTACAGTCACATTTCCGATGCAGAACTTGATATAGTCCAGCACCGATTCTGTGAGAGTTTCCAGATCCTGGTGTTCGAATATGTCCCAGTTTGTCTGTGTAAAGCAGTCCTGTAGATTGGAGAGTGCATTTTCAGGCCAGGTTGTAACAGATCTTATGGTGGGCCTGGCACTGCGTCTGAGGGGGGTGTAGGCTGGAGAGAGCAGGAGGGAGAGATGATCTGACTGGCCGAGTTGGGGGAGGGGGATGGCTCTATACGCGTGCGAGATATTGGTGTAGACATGATCCAGCGTGTTCACCCCTCTGGTAGAAAACTTGACATGTTGGTAGAATTTCGGCAGTACAGTCTTCAAGTTGGCCTTATTAAAGTCCCCTGCGATTATGTGAACACCTTCGGGGTGATCCCGCTGCTGTTCGTTAATGGTGTTCAGCAGGAGAGAGAGCGCCTTGTTTACATTGACATCAGGTGGAATATACACAGCCATGACAATCACGACTGTTAGTTCTCTCGGTAGAAAAAAAGCCCGGCATCTTACAGACATGTACTCGAGGTCAGGGGAACAATGATTGGCTATGATTGTCACGTTGTTGCACCAATTCTCATGCACGTATATACAGAGACCCCCTCCCCTGCTCTTACCGGAGTCCATAGTCCTGTCCCCGCGGAGCAGAAAGCATCCTGCTAGCTGCATGCTAGCATCAGGTATCCCCGGGTGAAGCCAGGTTTCGGTGATGATCATAACACAGCAGTCGCGGACATATCGATTTCCGGCGAGTTGTACTTCCAGGTCATCCATTTTGTGAACCAGGGTTCTGGCGTTGGAGAGATACAGGCTCGGTAGAGGTGGCTTGTGTGGTCGATTCCTTAGCCTTAGCAAAGCACCGGACCTGCGGCCTCGCTTCTGCTTCCTCTCCCTCCTCCGTCTGCGCCGCCTCCTAGACCCGACAACAATCCACGGTGGTCTTGCCATGTCGCCCGGGATGTTATACTTGCGATGGAAGACACCCGAAACCGCACACTGACGCTGGTCACCGATATCCCCGATATCCACGAGGTTCTGTCGGGAGTAGCGGGTGTAGCGGGTGTTCGCAGAACCGACTGCAAAGACGTACACGGACAACACAACGTACACAAACAACAAAAAAGAGCACCGAGTCCGGGAGCCGTGAGCCGCTGCGACCGTGCGCGCCGCCATCTTGGGAGAGGTAGATGCAGTTTAATGTGGATAAATGTGAGGTTATCCATTTTGGTGGCAAAAACGGGAAAGCAGATTATTACCTAAACGGTGGCCGATTGGGAAAGGGGGAGATGCAGCGAGACCTGGGTGTCATGGTACACCAGTCATTGAAGGTAGGCATGCAGGTGCAGCAGGCAGTAAAGAAAGCGAATGGCATGTTGGCTTTCATAGCAAGAGGATTTGAGTATAGGAGCAGGGAGGTTCTACTGCAGTTGTATAGGGTCTTGGTGAGCCCACACCTGGAGTATTGCGTACAGTTTTGGTCTCCAAATCTGAGGAAGGACATTATTGCCATAGAGGGAGTGCAGAGAAGGTTCACCAGACTGATTCCTGGGATGTCAGGACTGTCTTATGAAGAAAGACTGGATAGACTTGGTTTATACTCTCTAGAATTTAGGAGATTGAGAGGGGATCTTATAGAAACTTACAAATTCTTAAGGGGTTGGACAGGAAGATTGTTCCCGATGTTGGGGAATTCCAGTACAAGGGGTCACAGCTTAAGGATAAGGGGGAAATCCTTTAAAACCGAGATGAGGAGAACTTTTTTCACACAGAGAGTGGTGAATCTCTGGAACTCTCTGCCACAGAGGGTAGTTGAGGCCAGTTCATTGGCTATATTTAAGAGGGAGTTAGATGTGGCCCTTGTGGCCAAGGGGATCAGAGGGTATGGAGAGAAGGCAGGTACGGGATACTGAGTTGGATGATCAGCCATGATCATATTAAATGGCGGTGCAGGCTCGAAGGGCCGAATGGCCAACTCCTTCACCTAATTTCTATGTTTCTATGTTTCTATATACTTCAAAATCCAGAGGCACCACAATTATTATTCGCAAAGGAATACCATTCAAATCAAAGAACATTATATCAGATAAGGAAGGGAGATATCTTATAGACACAGGAGAGATCAATGCTACACCCATCACTTTGGTAAACATATATGCACCCAATTTTGATAATCCTCAATTTAAAAAATAAAATCCTGAATACAATCGCAGAATTTAACTACCAAAATGTTATAAATGGAGGAGACTTCAACTGTGTTTTAGATCCGTACTTAGATACACCGATGCAAAAACGAAGAAGTAATATGAAATCTAAAACTAGTGAACTCTTAAATACATATATAAAAAAATACAAATATAGCAGACGTCTGGCGTATCCGACTGGAAGGGAATACTCGTTTTATTCAATGGTACACAAAACATACTCACGTATAGACTACTTCCTAGTGGATTCAAAACTGATCCCTTATAGTATGATCCCTAAATATTACACCAATACGATTTCAGATCACTCCCCGCTAACTTTTGTTTTAAAATTAGAAGGAATGTCTACAAACAAATCGTTCTGGAGGTTTAACTCGCAAATTCTGAAAGACCCACAAGGGAGTATATATCTAAAAAAACAGATGGACCTATTTTTTGAGACAAACGATACAACAGATATCGCCCACTTTACTATGGGAATCCTTCAAAGCATTTATTAGACGAGTCATTATCTCGTATCAAGCTTTTCAAAACAAAAAGAATAAGAATGAACAAAGACAATTAGAAGAACAAATCAGCCAACTAGATATAGATAATGCTAAAGATCCAACTATGGATAAACATAATAAAATTTTAATACTGAAATTTAAGCTAAATAAATTATTGTCAGAGAATGTTATAAGATTATTCCAAATTACAAAACAAGAATAATTCGAATTTGGGGATAAACCCCATAAACGTTTAGCTCGCCAACTGAAAATACGGGAAAAAGGTCATGCAATTTTAAAGATTAAATCAGATAGAGGGGAATTATTAACACAACCTAATGATATCAATAAAAGATTTGCTCAAATTTACAAGAATTTATACACATCGAAAACGCTAATAGACAATAATAAAGTTTCAGAATTTTTGGACAATTGTAACCTTCCAAAACTAGAACTGAAGGAACAAGAAGAACTGGGAGCAAAAATGACATCAAAGGAAATAGAAGACACAATAAACACACTTAAGAATGGAAAAACACCAGGACCAGTCGGATTCAGTAATGAATTTTATAAATGTTTTTACGACATAGTTACACCACGTCTACAGAAAATGGATACATACGCTTTTAAAGAACAAATCTTACCTGAAACACTAGCAGAATCAATGATCACATTAATACTTAAAAAATATAAAGATATAGAAGAACCAGGCTCATGTAGAGCTATTGCTTTCGTAAATACGGATCAAAAAATATTAGCGAAAACACTAGCTAGAAGATTAAGTCAATATGTTAGTAAATTAATAAATGAGGATCAAACGGGATTTATACCTAAGAGACATTCATTTAATAAACTGAGGCTTAACATAATGCACTCTCACAAACCTCAAGAACAAGAGTTATCTATCATTTCATTGGATGCAGAAAAAGCGTTTGATCAAGTAGAATGGGATTATATGATTAAAGTATTGCAAAAATTTCAAATGGGAGAGAACTTCATCGCATGGATAAAATTATTATATAACAAACCCACGGCTAGAATATTAACTAATAATATACTATCTACGAAATTTCAATTATCAAGGGGCAATAGACAAGGATGTTCATTGTCACTGCTGTTATTTGCTCTGGTAATTGAACCTTTAGCTGAAAAAATCAGAACACACCCGAACATTTACGGATATAATACAAAATACTCAAAAAACAAAATATCCTTATACGCAGACAATGTACTACTGTATATCACAAAACCCCAAATCAGTATACCAAACATATTAAATCTAATTGAGGACTTTGGATCTTTCTCAGGATACAGAATAAACTGGAACAAAAGTGAAAATATGTCGATAAATCCGAAAGACTCTTGAAATTCCCCTTTAAAATAGCCACAGAAAAATTTAAATATTTAGGAAGTGAAATCACTAGAAATTATCACGCCATGTTTAATGCCAATTATAGCCCCTTACTTAAGAAACTAAATAATCTAATCAAATTCTGGAAAAAGCTCCTGAATGTCTTTAATAGGTCGAATAAATGCTATAAAAATGATCTTTTTACCACAAATCCTATATTTATTTCAAGCAATACCTATATATCTTCCAAAAAAGTTTTTCAAAAAACTAGTCTCAGACATTACAAATTTTATATGGGATTATAAATCCCACAGAATACAAAGAGCAAACCTTAGTAAACCAAAAGAGATGGGTGGTCTAGCGCTCCCTAACTTTATGTACTATAATTGGGCAGTAAATATTAAAAATATGATTCACCTGCTGGACAATTCTGCCCAGCAGATGGACTGGATTGTAATGGAGAGAGAGGACTGCTCTCCGTGTAATACAGGAGTGACTCTCCTCTCACCAATGAATCTGAATAACAAAAATTATAATAAAAATCCAATTATACATAGCACAATTAGAATTGGAAACAAATAAAACAGAATCGAAAATTAAGAAATCTATCTTTTAATTCCAATAACCCGTCATTTAAACCTTCAATTATAGATAAATCATTTACACAATGGGAAAGAATGGGAATTAAAATGCTCGGAGAGTTGTATGAATTAGGAAAATTATTATCATTTCAACAATTACAACTGAAATATAATTTGAAAAATAATCAATATTTTATATATCTTCAAATCCGTGACTATCTGAAAAAATATACAAAAGACTATCATAACGTGCCCCCAGACTTATTGGATGAAGCCATGAAGACAAAGGCTGAATCAGCAAATCTAATATCATACTTATACAACATTATTTTAAATATAGAAATACCTACAACCGATGGCATTAGAAGAGACTGGGAACAAGAACTGGCTATAAAAATTTCAAAAGAGAGCTGGGATAAACACTTACTATATGTGCATAAATGCTCGATCAACGTACAACATACTCTAATACAATTTAAAACATTACACAGACTATATTATTCAAAAACTAAAATATATAAACTTTTCCCCAATGTCTCACTCATTTGTGATAAATGTCAGTCACAAGAAGCTACCATAGCGCAATCTTTTGTTTTTTGTATAAAAATCTTCACAAAATTAATTAAAATAAAACGTACCAAAAAGTTAATGGATCATTTTTGGAATATCGGAAGGTGACCCCGAATTAAACGTGTTTCAAAAGAACTTACTTAATTACGGGCTAATAATGGGGAAAAAGCTTATACTCGAATTTTGGAAAAATGCTCCAATACCAATAATAAAAATGTGGGATTCAAACATGTTCGAAACACTACACCTGGAAGAGATGAGACTCCTCCTAGCAGGCAAAGCAGACCACTTCCAAAAGACGTGGTCTGCATTTATGGAATTATTACAAGCATATGGTGCAATAGTAATTTAAAATATAAATGGTACCAGGATCTGGTAACGGGGGGTATAAAATAAATATAAATAAAAAACACGGTTGGTATATCCTTTTTTGTGGAGTTTTAAGTTATAATAGAGCGATTTTTTTTCCTTTTTTTTCTTTTCTTTCTAAGGTCTATTTTCTTTCTTTAATTCCTTCTCTAACTTCTTCCCTAAGGGGCTTTCTTCTCTCACCACTTTCCTGCATCTTCACGATTCTTGCTCACTTTCCTTACTTCTTTTATTTCTACCTTTTTTTCAGGCTCGAAAAATGAAGTGGTACAACAAATGTAATAAGATATATGTGATGTGTATTACTGTAATTTACTGTACTTCTAATTAAACAAAAAATAAAAAAAAATTAAAAATGCTGGCATTACCCTGAAGAACCTTTCAAAGAGCTGCTATATATTTACACATATAATGGTTGATCTAATTTCCCTGAGGGGATCAATAAAGTATTTATTATTATTATTATTAATCAATAATTGTACATGTATACTTCTGGTACCATCACATTTTTTACTGTGCCTTTAATGACCCATGCATTTATAACAGCATTTCAGACCATTGGGTCAATGTTGGCATCCAGACAAACCATCCCATGAGCCTATTTCCCAGTTTGCCTGTGTCCATTTCATTTTGCCCTTCTTTCTCGACCTAGTTCATGTTAATCAAGCATGCATTAAGCACTGATAAGGAAATACTTGGGAGAATGGGGTAGCTTTTGTTATATTCTGGATGGCAGAATGAATAACAATTTACACGCAGGTTGCCTGGATCACAAGAGAAAGATTTATTACCCAACATTCCCTGCTTATATTGAACACCAACTCATTAACGTAGTCATGAATATGTATGAATACATTACACTGCTCTCCATTTTTTAAAGTATTAAATCTAAGTACTCAGTTACAATTTTGTTGTTGTGATACTTGATTTCAACCAGTATTTATGAAATCTTAAAAGATAAACATAATATATTCATTTTACATATCTACACATTTTCGTTTTACTTATACAGTGAGTTACTTAATTTACAAACCTAATCTGACTACTGGTTTACGGATCCTGCCTGATTGTCTAACAGTAACAGGTGTAACAGGTTTAACTCAATCACAGTGGTCTCTTCCAACTCACCTTCAGATAAAAACTCAGGGATTAGGACTTTACAGTTAATTTGTCCACATGTCTCCAAAACTTCACCCGAGTAGGTTCTCAGCTTCATCTTACTCTCAAACAATAGTATCTGAGGGAACTTTGTTATATACAGGTCTTTGCTCATGCCCAAACAATTTGCTGCCATGTCAATACACATATCGATTAACTCTTCATTAATCAATAGTTTAGTTCCAAAGTCCTTGCCTTGGCTGGTTGCAGGCTTATCAATGTTGGTTGCATAAATAGTGTACAACCCAAGTTCATTTCCATCTGGGTTCATCTCCAAGTTGTGAACTCCTCTCTGGTGTTGTCGCTTGATTCCCGCAGATTGTTGGTTTCCTGTTTTAAGCTTGGCCCGACATGCTGAGGCGATATGGCCTTTCTTCTGGCAGTTATAGCACTTGGCCATTTTGAACTGACAAAGTTGGGATGAGTGATTACCATTGCAATGATAACAGCTGGCTGAACTCGGCTCCCTACCATACTTTGGTTTTGGTTTAGTGCCTCTTGGTTTGGCCATAGGCATTGCCTTGTGACTGTAAATGGCCACTGCAGTCCATGGTGGACGAACCTCGTGAGCATTCTTTGATGCCATCTCCATTGTGGTAGCAATCTTGCATGCTTTCTCGAATGTAAGATATGGAGTGTTCATGAGTTTGGACTGAATTCGTTTATCCATGAGACCACAAACAAAGCTGTCGCGTAGTGCGCATCTGAGAAAGGTTCCAAAGTTACAGTGGAAAGTTAAGTTTTTCAACGCAACAATGTACTCATTGATTGTCTCATTCTGCTTCTGGTTTCTAGTGCAAAATTTATAGCTTTCTGCAATTTCCAAAGGCTTTGGGTTGAAATGCTCCTCCAACTTCTTCATAATGTCATGTATTTTGCCTTTATGGCCGCAAGGAGATTCACGAGTGTGCCATACATTTCAGGACCGATCTCCATGAGCAGAATTGCTTTCATACGTTCGCAAATGGCCTTATTGTCAGTCACTATCTCTCCTTCACCACTAATCTCTATTATGTTGTCTGCCGTGAAAAGCATGTTCGCTCTCTCCATATAGAAGCTGAATGGCTTTCTACTCTTGCCAATGTGCCAAGGTTTCTGATGTAGCCCGTGGAAGCAGCCATCGTGTCGTTCTCTTTTTATTTTTAAAAGTCTGTTCAAAAACCCTGATTTCCTGTCTGTTCTGGTGTAACAATTCACCTAAAACTTAGCTGTACAAAGGCTATTCAGCTTAAGCAACTGGACAAAAAAAAATCTTATACAATCCCAAGGATAGCATCTTGCTACGTAGACACAACCAGAGAGATAGCCTGGCAAATTCTCGACGATTTGTCCAGCTGCTGTTTTAAACTACAGCCCCCTGCATAGAAGGATCTATGGCCTATCGTGTCAAGCTCACAAACAACTGCAACACAACTCCGTACTTACTGTTTAAACTGTTAAACAATACTGTGTGTTGCAAAACAGTCCTGCATTGTATTTAAAGGATGAGTTCACAAACTTTATCCCATCCTCGTCACCAATTGTGTTATAGTCCGGATTGCAAAATGAATAACAACTTACACACTGGTTGCCTGGATCACGAGAGAGAGATTTGTTACCCAACATTCCCTGCTTATATTGAACACCAACTCATTAACATATACATGAATATGTATGAATACATTACAGCTCTGAAAGCTGGAATAGACTTGAAGGGCTAAATGGCCTCCTCTATGTCATATAGAAATATGTCACTTCATCCTCGACTTTCATGCAAGTGCATATAATATTCAATGAGCAGGCACAATGAATTTGCAGCTCTCTCAATACTATTATTTTCCGTAATCACATAATAAATACAATCCACTCAGGTACCACAGGAAAAATAACCTTTGAATTAACTTGTAAGCCACTCAATTTCTCTGATGGTATCAAAATAAACCTGGGGTATAACAAATTGCACAACATAACATAAATCTGATTCCCCTAGTGTATATCTATTTGGGAATAGAAACTCCCCAAATATATATTTCTTCATATATTAATTCTGACAAAAGTTCGTGCAGATTCTAAGCAACTGATGAGTATGGAAAAAATACCCAATACAAATAGTTCAGAGACACAAAATCACTGGGGTAACTCAGCGGATGAGGCAACATCCCTGGACAACATGGATAGGTGACGTTTCGGGTCAGGACCTCTCTTCAGACTGATTATATTACGGAGTGTTGACCGGCTGAGGTACTCCAGGATATTGTGTCTCTCTTTGGTGTAAACTAATACTTGTAGTTCCTTTTTATTCAAACTGTTCACTTTGGGTGCAATAAACTGTTAGTCACAATCACCACATTGAAATAATCCAGATTATAGTACAATCCTTGTGGATGGGGTCAAACACATTTCCATCTGTCTTTATGCTGGAACAAGTGAATTTTACATATAATTCATCAAATTCATGTAATGGTCCCACAAGTGCACCAAATTAAAATAAAATACTGACAAACTGATGAAAAGTATGTGTTGGGCCTCAAAGATATAGTGTCACAGGGATTCACAATGAACAGTACAGTTATTAATATCACTTTCTGCAGTATCACTCAAAATGCAGATTCACCATTGGAAAATACTACCAGTGCAGTGATGCTTTATAGAACAGAAACATAATTACCTGAATTATCATATAGGCATAGTGTCAATGTTTATTAGCTACTAAAATAATGTATCATTGCAATTGTGCAGTTTAAGACTATTTTTTCCGAGTGTAAAATAACATTTTTACGTACTCACGTGCCACCCCACTAAGGATCAATCCTTAGATCTAAACTCCTCTGAGTCAAAATTCGTTACACATTTATTTTCACGACTAATGTATTTTAAACAGTTTGCATTCTTGCCAGCTTTTGTTGTGCTAAATATTATGACTTAAAATATTTGCTTTACATATTTTTCAATTACCAAATGGACAGCCATAGCTGTGACACTAAATGTTCACAATGCCAATATCCATTTGGTACACAAAAATGCTGGAGAAACTCAGCGGGTGCAGCAGCATCTATGGAGTGAAGGAAATAGGCAACGTTTCGGGCCGAAACCCTTCTTCAGACCGTTGCTGCACACGCTGAGTTTCTCCAGCATTTTTGTGTACCTTCGATTTTCCAGCATCTGCAGTTCCTTCTTGAACGTCAATATCCATTTGAAGTCTTTGTTCAATATATGCTGCGATTTTGCAATGATCTATGATATTTCTAATGACTAGCTTAAATGTAATATTATTAATAGTGAGTGAACTTCTTCTGAACCTGGTTGGTTATTTTGAGCACTACCTTAGGCCATTGCACAGATATAATTAAATTCACTTAAAGAGTTTAAAAACTAAATTCTGCTGTAATATTTGAAATACACAGCAAATGCCCCCATCTCCAGATCACTGCAGCTGCATGTTTCATGTCCATAACATTTCCAAGGTGCTTCTGCAGAAATCACACCATGACTCCTGGCATGTTAGACTGACTAAATATAAAGATTAAAGCACCTTGACATCTAAAGAATTTGGAACAATTGTGCTAATAATTAGAGGATTTGATTTGCATTTCAAATATCTATTTCTCATTCATCAGCAAAAGCGAGCTTTAAATTTCTGCAAAATAAAATTATCCCCAATCAGAACAATAAATTGGATGGCATTACATAAGATAAAAAGTTGAGGGCTGCCTCCACATAACAAAAAACTGCAAATA